>NC_048564.1:16829532-16907404 GCF_902806685.2 Maniola hyperantus | reverse complement strand
CGCTAATTACTAATGATAATACCATTGGTTTTTACTATATAAGCTCAAAATAAATCATTAATTCTGCCATACTTAACTAGCTCGTTCTACTGAACAGCATTACAGTTTGACTTCAAATCTATATTGTGTTTTACACAAGTTTTTATTAGGATGTGTGATAAATAAGTGTTGTGTGATAAACAATGGAGGTGAGTGTGTAATTTATTTTCATTTAGCTATCTTTAAATTAATATAAATATTTTTGATATCAGTTTGATAGTCTATTTTTATGTTGCAGAATATATCATACTCTCCTTGTAACAGTCAAGAAATAATACATTTTAAACAATATTACTTTCCTATGAATTTGGCAGAAGAGGGAACACAGGATTTGATTATAGATCATGAAATACCACCAAAGAAAATGAAAAGGACATGTGAAAATATAGACAAATTTTTTGAATTGCCCGTCAAAAAATAAAACAATCTAATAGTTCAACAGTAGCTCGAGCTAACAAAGATGATGGTGTATCTTATATTTCTACGAACTCCAACGATGGTGCGACAGCCACACATTTAATTAAATTAGAGGTGTATGACTTAAAAAAACTAACCAAAATACCTCCGTCTCAACACTGGAAACATGCAAGTGTAAAGATTAAATATTATACTCAAAAAACAAGTAAAATTCTTGGCTATACAAATGAGATGATTATAATATAACAAAAGAAATTGCAGAAACAGAGGGCTGTAAAAAATACTCATAATTAATAATTAATATCTTAATCTATCATTAGTAACTACATCATACAAAAACTTCACCATAATTCAATTAGTGAAAATGGTTCGACGTAAAAATAACAGTAATAACACTTAACTGCTTGTATAAAAACACACTGTAAATCGTAAAGTAATGTCAGTAAGCCTTCTGGTACACTTAACATACAAGTCTCAACAATGGAAGAAACAAGTGAAGTCTGTGTTAGCACATGTTTCAACACGTCAATTAGTGATCAAGAACTAGCTGAAGCTTTGGATTATTGCGATTTATTGGATTCAGCATATGACAGTGAATTGTATAATATTTGTGAAGAAATTGATTCAATCATGTAAGTATTTGAACATTATTGTTTTTAAATTACATGATGTGTGTATTATTGATTGTTTTTATATGCTTCTATTTTTATTTCTAGCCCAACTGAACAAAAACTTCAACTGGCGGAGCTTTAAAGCGGTCTAATGATTCCACAGTAAATAACTCTGTGAAAAGAGTGAAATATAATGAAGGAGCCTCAACTTCAGCTATTCAACACCCTATCAACTCTACTACACCAGCTGAATATTCAGAAGGTAATAAAGTGAAGTGTGATATTTGTAAAATTTTTGTTAACAAAAGGTATTTTTCTAATCATTTAAAAAGTAATTTGCATAAAAATAATCATTTAAAGTCACATCCATCATTGTCAAATGTTTCAGTAATTGATTCAGCTTTTGGACAAAGAATAATAACTTACATGATAAATAGTAAAAATGATGATTTATCCATTTTTAAGACCCCTGAATCATTTTTGAATTCAATAAAAAATGATATTTTATTCCTTATCCAAGAGTCGATAAAAGAACATACTGTTTTTAAGGTAAACTTCATTTTACACGCCGATTTTATACAACAAACCAAAGAATTAACAAACTCGTTTGACTTTCAAACATCAAATTATATAGTTTTTCCGTGGAGACGATCTAAATATTTTCCTGTCATCATTATGTGACACTTTCAAAAATAAAATTAGTTCTTTTGAGAGAAAAGATAGTGGTTGGAGCTTAACAAACATAAAATGCTTACATGTGAATGTAAATAAATTTAATCCTCTTCGTGGTACATCATACATTGATTTACCTCAAGATATTAGAGCAAAAAAAGCAGTGATAAATGTTAAAAATGTTGATTATATGTGTTTTAAATGGGCATTACTTTCTGCTTTGTATCCTGTTAGTAGCAAAACCGATAGAGTCTCGTCATACAGTATGCATTCTGATAAACTTAAGTTTGATGGCATATCATTTCCAGTCAAGTTAACGGATATACCTAAAGTGGAAAAGCAAAACAATATCAGTGTGAATGTTTTGGTTTAGAATATAACAAAGAAAAGAAAAATCATAGTGTTGTAGGTCCCCTCTACTTTACAAAATCTCGAAATAGTACTCACGTTAATTTACTATTAATTTCAAATAAAACTAACTCTCATTATTGCTATATTAAAAATATGTCACGATTAATAAGCAAGCAAATTTCAAATCAAGAACACGCGATTTATTTATGTGATGGATGCCTACTACATTTTCCTACACATGAGAGATTAGAAAACCACCAACAAAATGATTGCGTTCATATCATAACAGAATTACCAAACAGTGAACTATCTAAAAAAAATTGGTTTGGACAGCCATCATCAAACAATAAAATAAAGTTTGATAAGTTTAATAAAAAGTTAAGAGTACCATTTGTAATATATGCTGATTTCGAAGCGTTTTTAAACCCAATAAATTCATGCTCAAACGATCCCTCTAAACCTTTTACTGAGAACATTCAGAAACACGAAGTGTATAGTTTTGGATATTATATTAAATGTTCATATGATGATAGCCTTTCAAAATATGAAACATACAGCGGTCCAGATTGTTCTAAAGTATTTATGGAACGGCTCTGTGAGGACATAAAACTAATATGCAGAAAAAATAGTTTTCAAAAACGCCCAAACCCACTAACAAAAGATGATGAAATAAATATTGCAAATTCTAATAACTGTCACATATGTGAATCAAGTCTGAATGGAGAATCCGTTCTGGACTTTGACTGGCATACTGGAAATTTAAGAGGTGTAGCACATGAATCATGTGCAGAAAAATATCGAGCTCCCCGTCATATTCCTGTAATTTTACATAATCTTAGTAATTATGATGCACATTTTATTGTTCACTCATTGAATTTTACGGAAGGGGAAATCGAACTAATACCTCAAAATAAAGAAAGATACATTTCGTTTTCAAAGATATTAAATGTTAATAACCAACAGATAAGTTTAAGATTCATAGATTCTTTTAAATTTTTGCCGTGCAGTCTTGATCAATTAGCAAAAAATCTGAATGACAATCAATTTAAATCATTAAAAATAAACTTTCCTCATAATGATGACTTTAGCCGTTTAAGAAGAAAAGGTATTTATCCTTATGAATACATGACTTCTTATGATTGTTTAAAATCATCATCACTCCCATCTCAGTCTCAATTTTACAGTTCTCTGTCTAATTCCGATGTTTCCAATGATGACTATAATCATGCAAAAGATGTTTGGAATCATTTTTCTTGTCGAAACATGTTGGATTATTCTAATTTGTATTTGCAAACGGATGTTTTGTTATTAACGGATATATATGAAAATTTTCGTGATATTTGCATCAAAACATATGGTTTAGATCCAGCTCATTATTATACAGCTCCTGGTTTAAGTTGGGATGCTATGCTTAAATATACTCAAATTGAGTTAGAGTTATTGACTGACTATGACAAAATAGCTTTTATAAAAACTGGAATTAGAGGAGGCATATCTCAATGTAGCAATCGTTATGCAAAAGCAAATAATCAGTTTATGGAAGATTATGATAAGGAAAAACCCAAATCGTACCTAACATATTTAGACGCTAATAATCTTTATGGTTGGGCCATGTCTCAGTACCTTCCAACAGGTGGGTTTGAATGGGTAAACACTGAAACAAACTTTAAAGTATCAGACACATCTGAGATTGGCTATATTCTAGAAGTTGATTTGGAGTATCCCAATGAGCTTCATGATTTGCATTCCGACTTACCTTTATGCCCTGAAAATATTCGAATTGGGAATTCAAAAGATATCAAGTTAGTACCCAATCTAAATAATAAAACTAAATATAAAATTCATTATAGAAATTTAAAACAATGTCTTAGTATGGGTATAAAGTTAACTAAAATTCATAGAATATTAAAATTTGATCAAAGTCCTTGGTTACAAAGATATATAGACTTAAATACGAATATGCGAACTTTAGCTACATCAGACTTTGAAAAAGATTTTTATAAATTAATGAACAATTCCGTTTTCGGCAAGACTATGGAAAATATTGAAAAGAGAGTCAATGTTAAAATGTTAACACATTGGGAAAATCGTGGTAAAATCTTAGGGGCACAAGACTTGATAGCTAAACCTGAATTCCATAGCTTAGCCGTTTTCAACGATAACTTGGTAGCCATACAGTTGCGCAAAACCAAATTAACTTATAACAAACCAATTTATTTAGGTTTTTGTATTTTAGATATTTCTAAAACTTTAATGTATGAATTCCATTATAATTATATGGTAAAAAAATTTTACAAGAAGATTAAGTTATTGTATACAGACACAGATAGTTTAATTTACCAAATTTTTACGGACAATTTTTATGAAGATATAAAATGTGATCTAATTAATTATTTCGATACATCCGATTATCCACACGATAATATTTACAGCTATCCAAAAATTAATAAAAAAAAGTTAGGATTCTTTAAAGATGAAAATAATGGGAAAATTTTAAGAGAATTCGTAGGATTAAGATCAAAAATGTATGCACTAGATGTGGACCATAAAACTTTTGCAAAAGCAAAAGGAGTAAATAAAAGTGTCACAAAAAATATGACCATAGAAAACTATAGATCGTGTCTACTTGACAAAAAAATTCAGTATTGTAATATGCTTAGATTTCGTTCCATCAAACATGCGATTTTCACACAAAAGATTAATAAAACTTGTTTGTCGTATAATGACACCAAGCGTTATATTTTACAAAATGATATTGACACTTTAGCTTGGGGTCATTATAAAATAAGTAATAATGAGTTTTAAAATAGGTAGTTTTGTTGTATTTCACAAAACTTAATAAAAATTTATGTTAAAGTGTATTTTTATTAATTTTTACTTGTAAATATTATATTATAGTTTTAAGAAATTGATTGTAACTTTCTAACTTTATGTGTATACAACTGCGGATTTATTTATTTTGTAAATAGTCTTAAATTTTTTAATGGCACCGATTCTAAGCACAACCTAATTTTAGAGTATTCGCACCCTCTTCTTACTATTGTAATATGAAAAGGACAGAAGCAGTTTGACATTTCTAAATTTAATTTTTAGATGGTAAAACCCGTGATTTTAGCACGCACTCGCGAACCTACTGTTTAAATTTGTATTGTGCACTAAAATTTAGAGTCTTTAAATGTGAAAGTCATGTTCCGTTCCTTTTTTAGCATTAGTAAAAAGAAAAGGATGCAGATATTTTAAATTTAGTTTAGAGAGAGACTAGAGAATCGGGGCCACTGTCTTACTTAATTATTCTAACTTTTATCTCAATGTGTGTTATGTATATTAAGTAAAATAAAATCTTATAAAGTAACTGAAATGTCTCATTCTATTTTAAAACCTTTCAAGAAACACACGTCACAATGTACTGTTTTATTCATCCATTTACAGCAATCGTAGCTGGTCCAAGTGGTTGTGGAAAGTCAAATTTTGTTACAAATTTCATAAAATATGCAAAAGAAATTTGCAGTAGAGACTTTACTCAAATAACTTGGTGTTATGATGAAATGCAACCACTTTACAATTTACCAAATGTTAACTATCATCAGGGAATTCCTGATCTTACAATGTTTGATGGTAAAGATGCTCACCTCGTTATAATCGACGATCTTATGAGGGAATCTGATGGTCGTATTGTAGATATTTTCACTAAAGGTAGTCATCACAGAAACTTAAGTGTTTTTTATATTACTCAAAATTTATTTCATCAGGGAAAAGGTCAAAGAGATATGTCTTTGAATTCAAGTTACATTATTTATTTTAAAAATCCTCGTGATAAAACACAAATACGATACTTGTCGAGACAAGTGTCACCAGAAAATTCAAAATTCATTGAGGATGCCTATAAGGATGCAACGAAACAAGCACATGGATATTTGATGATTGATCTTAAACAAGATACAAATGACATGTGTCGAATTAAATCAAAAATATTTCCCTCCGATGAATATTGCGTAGTATATATTCCAACAAAAGATTATAAATATTTAAAGAATCATCAAATTCCTATCATTTACAAATAATGCCTCGAAGCCTAAAGACACATAAAGAGCTGCTACAAGCGTTGCATACACTTAAACCTAAATATCAAAAAGCATTATTAAAATCGTGTGAAGAAGAAGAGATAAATTGCATTTGTGAATGCATTCACAACGTATTACAAGGTAAAGTTCCATTGGAAGGCAAACAAAAGAAAAAATTAAAAAAATTTAAAAGTATACTTCGCACTTTGGTTAGCAAGGGAAAAAATAAACTTAGAAAAAAGATATTGATCCAAAAAGGAGGAGCATTTTTACCTTTGATTTTGGGTTCTATTTTGAGCGGATTGGTATCAGCATTAGTTTAAAATGGAAAATGCCAAAAAAATGTTGCTTGTTGAGTCTAGTTTTATAGAAAAACTAAAACAACATACCAATACTGAAAATCCTATGTCCCGATTAGATGCAGAAATGCAGAAGATTTTAAATAGTAATATCGAAGATCGTAAAAAATGTATTTTATACCTACAAATTCTACAAAGATACCTACATTTTACCGAAGGAGAACGTCAACCTATAGAATTACCAATTATAACTGACAATATAAATGAAAACAAGAGTTATAAAAATAACGACATAGAAAATAAAAACTTAGTGTCGTTAGAGACATCAACAACTGAAGTGAAAGAAAATAATAATTTAAATAAAAATAATGAATCACGTTACACAATAAGTCAAATACTAAGTCTTATACCAAAATCATATTTGAAAAAAGGTGAGCTGTTATTAAACTTGATTTCTTTAAGCAAAAACACAATTTATTGGGATGATGATGATGGTACAGTGATAATTAATAAAGAAAAAATTCCTGGAAGTAATATTGTTGATTTAATTAATGATTCATTGAGACCACTAAAAAAAAGTGATCCAATAGGTTGGGAAAAGTTTGCCAAGGCATTACATTCAATTAAAATACCACTGACTTACATCGGAAATTCTAAGAGGTCTGATTTTATTCATCAACTTCAGATGAAATCACTCGAAGGGAACTATACCTCTAGTGAAGGAACTTTAAATACCCCACAAGGTAGTAGTGATAAATATATAAAAAAAATTAAGAACAAAATTGACTGGGAAAAATGGACCCCTTATTAGAAATTAATAATATATATTATGATCCAAAACACCCTGCTGGCTTTAGTAGCATTGATAAATTATCAAAGACCATGAAAGGTAAAATGACTAAAATGGATGTAAAGAAATGGTTGCAATCACAAGAAACTTACACTCTACATAAACCTGTTCACAGAAAGTTTTCTCGAAACAAATACATATTATCAAATCTAAATGAATTATGGCAAGCTGATCTTAGTGACATGAGAACTTATTCGAAATATAATGATGGTTTGAACTATATATTGTGTGTTATTGATGTCTTTAGTAAATATGCTTATGCTAGGTCGATGAAAAAGAAAAATTCTGAAACAATAATTGAATGTTTTGAAAGTATATTTAATGAATCTAGTGCGACTCCAACACACATACAATCTGATAAAGGTACTGAGTTTGTTTCTAAAGATGTAAAAAAATATTTTAAAAGTAAAAATATAAATTATTACACTACAAATAATCCTGATATAAAAGCAAGTATTGTAGAAAGGTTTCAAAGAACTCTAAAATCTAAAATGTGGCGCTATTTCACATATAAAAATACATATAAATACATAGATATTTTACAAGACTTGATATATTCGTATAACCATAGTTTTCATTCTAGTATTAAGATGAGTCCTTGTGATGTTAGTTCTAACAATATAATGACTGTTTGGAGAAATTTATACGATAGAAAAGCAACTAATAAACCATCATCACAAAATTCACTACCCAAATTTCATGTTGGTGATAATGTAAGAATTTCAAAATACAAACACATCTTTCAAAAGGGTTATGAATCTAACTGGAGTGATGAAATATTTATTTCATCATCTTTTGTTAGTGGGTTTGGGCGTTTTTGAAAACTATTTTTTCTGCATATTAGTTTTATGCCCTCACAGAGCCGTTCCATAAATACTTTAGAACAATCTGGACCGCTGTATGTTTCATATTTTGAAAGGCTATCATCATATGAACATTTAATATAATATCCAAAACTATACACTTCGTGTTTCTGAATGTTCTCAGTAAAAGGTTTAGAGGGATCGTTTGAGCATGAATTTATTGGGTTTAAAAACGCTTCGAAATCAGCATATATTACAAATGGTACTCTTAACTTTTTATTAAACTTATCAAACTTTATTTTATTGTTTGATGATGGCTGTCCAAACCAATTTTTTTTAGATAGTTCACTGTTTGGTAATTCTGTTATGATATGAACGCAATCATTTTGTTGGTGGTTTTCTAATCTCTCATGTGTAGGAAAATGTAGTAGGCATCCATCACATAAATAAATCGCGTGTTCTTGATTTGAAATTTGCTTGCTTATTAATCGTGACATATTTTTAATATAGCAATAATGAGAGTTAGTTTTATTTGAAATTAATAATAAATTAACGTGAGTACTATTTCGAGATTTTGTAAAGTAGAGGGGACCTACAACACTATGATTTTTCTTTTCTTTGTTATATTCTAAACCAAAAACATTCACACTGATATTGTTTTGCTTTTCCACTTTAGGTATATCCGTTAACTTGACTGGAAATGATATGCCATCAAACTTAAGTTTATCAGAATGCATACTGTATGACGAGACTCTATCGGTTTTGCTACTAACAGGATACAAAGCAGAAAGTAATGCCCATTTAAAACACATATAATCAACATTTTTAACATTTATCACTGCTTTTTTTGCTCTAATATCTTGAGGTAAATCAATGTATGATGTACCACGAAGAGGATTAAATTTATTTACATTCACATGTAAGCATTTTATGTTTGTTAAGCTCCAACCACTATCTTTTCTCTCAAAAGAACTAATTTTATTTTTGAAAGTGTCACATAATGATGACAGGAAAATATTTAGATCGTCTCCACGGAAAACTATATAATTTGATGTTTGAAAGTCAAACGAGTTTGTTAATTCTTTGGTTTGTTGTATAAAATCGGCGTGTAAAATGAAGTTTACCTTAAAAACAGTATGTTCTTTTATCGACTCTTGGATAAGGAATAAAATATCATTTTTTATTGAATTCAAAAATGATTCAGGGGTCTTAAAAATGGATAAATCATCATTTTTACTATTTATCATGTAAGTTATTATTCTTTGTCCAAAAGCTGAATCAATTACTGAAACATTTGACAATGATGGATGTGACTTTAAATGATTATTTTTATGCAAATTACTTTTTAAATGATTAGAAAAATACCTTTTGTTAACAAAAATTTTACAAATATCACACTTCACTTTATTACCTTCTGAATATTCAGCTGGTGTAGTAGAGTTGATAGGGTGTTGAATAGCTGAAGTTGAGGCTCCTTCATTATATTTCACTCTTTTCACAGAGTTATTTACTGTGGAATCATTGGACCGCTTTAAAGCTCCGCCAGTTTGAAGTTTTTGTTCAGTTGGGCTAGAAATAAAAATAGAAGCATATAAAAACAATCAATAATACACACATCATGTAATTTAAAAAACAATAATGTTCAAATACTTACATGATTGAATCAATTTCTTCACAAATATTATACAATTCACTGTCATATGCTGAATCCAATAAATCGCAATAATCCAAAGCTTCAGCTAGTTCTTGATCACTAATTGACGTGTTGAAACATGTGCTAACACAGACTTCACTTGTTTCTTCCATTGTTGAGACTTGTATGTTAAGTGTACCAGAAGGCTTACTGACATTACTTTACGATTTACAGTGTGTTTTTATACAAGCAGTTAAGTGTTATTACTGTTATTTTACGTCGAACCATTTTCACTAATTGAATTATGGTGAAGTTTTTGTATGATGTAGTTAACTAATGATAGATTAAGATATTAATTATTATATGAGTATTTTTTACAGCCCTCTGTTTCTGCAATTTCTTTTGTTATATTATAAATCATCTCATTTGTATAGCCAAGAATTTTACTTGTTTTTTGAGTATAATATTTAATCTTTACACTTGCATGTTTCCAGTGTTGAGACGGAGGTATTTTGGTTAGTTTTTTTAAGTCATACACCTCTAATTTAATTAAATGTGTGGCTGTCGCACCATCGTTGGAGTTCGTAGAAATATAAGATACACCATCATCTTTTTTAGCTCGAGCTACTGTTGAACTATTAGATTTGTTTTTATTTTTTGACGGCAATTCAAAAAATTTGTCTATATTTTCACATGTCCTTTTCATTTTCTTTGGTGGTATTTCATGATCTATAATCAAATCCTGTGTTCCCTCTTCTGCCAAATTCATAGGAAAGTAATATTGTTTAAATGTATTATTTTCTTGACTGTTACAAGGAGAGTATGATATATTCTGCAACAATAAAAATAGACTATCAAACTGATATCAAAAATATTTATATTAATTTAAAGATAGCTAAATGAAAATAAATTACACACTCACCTCCATTGTTTATCACACAACACTTATTTATCACACACTCCTAATAAAAACTTGTGTAAACACAATATAGATTTGAAGTCAAACTGTAATGCTGTTCAGTAGAACGAGCTAGTAAGTATGGCAGAATTAATGATTTATTTTGAGCTTATATAGTAAAACCAATGGTATTATCATTAGTAATTAGCGATAACAACTAGTTAAACAGAATGTTATCGTTAAGTAAGTTAAGCAATCAGTATTTGAAAAATGTGGTTAGTGATTGTGACAATCGAACAAAGCCAAAACTGAGGTGATAAGCTAACTACCTAGATAACGATGTATTGTTGGAATTTTCTAATGATGGGCCTATAGAATTCCAAATACCTGCAATGAGTAATGACTACCAAGGTTTGACTCATATGATGATCTATTTAAAAGTTAAGATATTCTTTATTTAAAACTTAAAGTGTGTATCACAGATGCGAAGAAATATCCAATAACTCGAGCGGAAGTTAAAGTTTTAACAATTCCTT
This sequence comes from Maniola hyperantus, assembly GCF_902806685.2. Classification (NCBI taxonomy): domain Eukaryota; kingdom Metazoa; phylum Arthropoda; class Insecta; order Lepidoptera; family Nymphalidae; genus Maniola; species Maniola hyperantus. The sequence goes on along the minus strand of NC_048564.1, from coordinate 16,896,234 downwards.
CTGGGGTTCAGGGTAAAACGCTCGATAATATTTTTCTTGGTCAAGTTCCTAAAAGATGTATTGTCGGATTTGTTAACAATGCAGCATTTAATGGAACTCTTACGAAAAATCCATTCAACTTTGAAAATTATCATATGAATACATTTAGTTTATATATTGATGGTCAACAAATACCTTCAAAAGCTTTGCAGCCATCATTCGATAATAATACTTTCAGTTCAGCCTATCATACGTTATTCTCAGGGACGGGAATCCATTTTTTAAATGAAGGGAACGGAATATCTAGGGAACAATATGCAAAAGGCTATTGTCTCTTAGCATTTGATTTAACTCCTGATTTATCAGCTCACTCTAGTCATTGGAATCTTATAAAGCACGGTAGTGTTAGGCTAGAAGTTCGATTTGATACAGCTATCCCTGAAACCATTAACTGTATCGTATACGCAGAGTTTGATAATGTTATTGAAATTGATAAAAATCGTAATGTAAGCGTGGACTATAGCAGTTAAGAAACCTAGTTTTGTAAATAGATTATGTTATAATTTACATTAATATTGAGGTTTGTAATAAAACACTGATAAAAGAAATATTTTTTATTTTATTTTAAGTTATCAACCATTATTTATAATATGATGTGTAGTGAAAGCCAGTGGTTAAGACGTCCACCTCCTAATCGGAGGTCAAGGGTTCGATCCCGGGCATGCACCTGTAACTTTTCAGAGTCATGTGCGTTTTAAGTAATTAAATAAGTGTGTGAAGTCTACCAATCCGCACTTGGCCAGCGTGGTAGACTATGACCAAAAACCCTTTTCATTCGGAGAGGAGACCCGTGCTCTGTAGTGAGCCGGCGATGGGTTGATGATGATGATGATATATAATATATCTGAAATAACATGGTCTTACTTTCCATTCCTTTATGATCCTCTGCAACGGTAAGATCAGTAGTATTGAAGTAATATGAATACAATTGAGATAAAGACATATTTAAGAAGAATCCACCCAAGTCTTCAAGACAATGTGTATGCTGCTAACCGATTACCGATTTATGTTGGAACACCAGCCTATTTAATCAGCAATTTAGACCCCGATTACAAACCAGGGTCCCATTGGATAGCCATGTATATAGATATAAATGGTGTTGGACAATATTTTGATTCATTTGGACGACCACCAATTAAATATCATAAGCAGTTCCTGGAAAGAAATACAAGAATGTGGCATTTCAATACAAGGAGGATTCAAAATGATTATACAGCAGTTTGCGGCGAATATTGTATAATGTATTTGTATTTCATGTTTACGGGCTACTATACAAGTTCAGATTTTTTAGATTTATTCAATAAAAATACGCTAGAGAATGATATGTTCTTGTTAGAATTATTTAAATCAATATTTGGAAGCCAATAAACAGTACTTATGAGAGAGAGATAAGACTTTCCTTTGTAATTCCTTTGAAATGAAGCAGCGAGTGTGGGAACAATAGAGGGTGATTAGTAGGTCATTAGCAAGTAGATAACGAACTAGGGATTAATTTTGACGAAAAGCTAACTTTTAAACGGTTAGAGATATGAACGCAAACGATTCAGCGCACCCCAAAACCTTTTTTTTTTTTTTTTTTTTTTAGATTTCGAAGTTGACCGACCGGCGGAGGGGGCCGAGGTTGGGAGGGGGCCCAGGAGGTGGGCCAGAACCGGCGAATCCCCTACTACTCTTGTCACCCGCTTGTTATTGGGTGTTTGTTTTTGTGTCACTTCCTGACTGGCTCCCGAGTCCCGGCTGAGACGCTCGTTTCAAAAACACCCAAAAATGCGAAATTGCCTCAAATTGCTCGTTATTAACGATGACAGATGCGTAGGCGCCAGCCCCGGATCCCTAACAATGCTAGCTCATTAACAAAAACCGTCCAAGTGCGAGTCGGACTCGCGCACCGAGGGTTCCGTATACTACAGTCGTATTTTTTTCGGCCTTTTGCACGATAAATAAAAAGTATTAGGTATCTATGTACAAGGAAATCCCTTTCATATTATGATACCCCACTTGGTATTGTTATCTTAGTTTGAAAGTTGGAAATAGATAGGTACCTACTTATTTCATCCTTTTTTTTCTCTCGTGAGGATAATCCATCATGGATACCACCGGCCACGGGGGTGCACAGTGCACAGTGGTCATGTCGGACTCTTGACACGCACTTGGCCACTTGACAGCTCTTTATCAATTACCCACCTCCAAATCACGTTCTCACCACGTTTAGGGGTTCGCACCTGCCTAACCTGCCGTATCTAAGTTCTCGCTTTTCGTACATCTACCATGTAGATAGCATGGGTGGGAAAGAGACAGAAAAACACCGTCATATTTTGACATCTCCGAACAATTTTGACAGATTTACGCACAACTCGCGTTAAGAGTGCTCTCCATGGTCGTTCGATCGTCGGTCTCCATCGAGAGCACGGATCCCTTCTGAAAATGAGAAGGGCTTAGGCCACAGTCTACCACGCTGACCGAGTATGCAGATTAGCAGATTTCACAAACCTTTCGGAACTCTAAAGCATGCCGGTTTCCTCACGATGTTTTCCTTCTCAGAATGTTAAAAATGCTCGGGTTCGAACCCGTGATTTACCGAATAAGAGGCGGATGCTAAGTATCACGGCTCCGAACATAGCCAGGTGAAAAGTTACAGTCAGGCCTGCAAGTCCTGCGGGCCCTGGGGCCTGTGTGCTGGCGCCACAGCGAGTGTACCTAGCTAGGCCATAAACTAGTGGACCGCCCGCAGTTCGCCCGTCGTGCAATGTGCCGTGCGTCGTGAGGGGCGATATTTTACATTATTATTTTTATTTTCACCCAAAATACATTACCTACGCTTTATTTCTAGTACTGTAGGGTTCCGCAGAGCTTTTTGACAAGTCAACGATCACGGTCCTACTCATGTGCTGCAGGGCCGAGTCAGAGAGGGACGAAGAGCAAATCTACACATTAAAATAAAAATTGAAGTGCCTGCTTGTAATGTCAAAATAACAGCTTTTTACTAAATGAAAAGCCTCAATCTGTTACATCAGCGTCGATTCTGATGTCTTTCTCTAAACTTTTAAGAGTATCGACTGCATCTTTTTCTTTTTGATACTTAATGCTAAAAAAGGACAGAAAATGAATTTTACATTAAAGACAATAAATTTTAGTGCTACTTCCTACACTATGCTCAAGACTGGCACTTAGACAGTTTTAAATTAGATTAAGTTTGTGTCCTTTTCTTATTATACATTGGTAAGAGATGACTCTAAAATTTTTATTGCCATCAGAATCTCTGCAGGAGTGTCTACTTAATAAATAAAATATTTTATATTTTGTTGTTCGTTGGCAATAGAAATAATTTATAGGTACGCGACAAGTTGAAATGGTAATCGGGGAGGAAAGCCCCGCACCCCCGCACATCCCGCGCGCACATCAGGTGTGGACGAGCGTGGGTGACGTGCGGGTGTGCGGGGCGTCCCCCCGTCACCCCCGCACATCCCGCGCGCACATCAGGTGTGGACGAGCGTGAGTGACGTGCGGGTGTGCGGGGCGTCCCCCCGTCACCCCCGCACATCCCGCGCGCACATCAGGTGTGGACGAGCGTGGGTGACGTGCGGGTGTGCGGGGCGTCCCCCCGTCACCCCCGCACATCCCGCGCGCACATCAGGTGTGGACGAGCGTGGGTGACGTGCGGGTGTGCGGGGCGTCCCCCCGTCACCCCCGCACATCCCGCGCGCACATCAGGTGTGGACGAGCGTGGGTGACGTGCGGGTGTGCGGGGCGTCCCCCCGTCACCCCCGCACATCCTGCGCGCACATCAGGTGTGGACGAGCGTGGGTGACGTGCGGGTGTGCGGGGCGTCCCCCCGTCACCCCCGCACATCCCGCGCGCACATCAGGTGTGGACGAGCGTGGGTGACGTGCGGGTGTGCGGGGCGTCCCCCCGTCACCCCCGCACATCCCGCGCGCACATCAGGTGTGGACGAGCGTGGGTGACGTGCGGGTGTGCGGGGCGTCCCCCCGTCACCCCCGCACATCCCGCGCGCACATCAGGTGTGGACGAGCGTGGGTGACGTGCGGGTGTGCGGGGCGTCCCCCCGTCACCCCCGCACATCCCGCGCGCACATCAGGTGTGGACGAGCGTGGGTGACGTGCGGGTGTGCGGGGCGTCCCCCCGTCACCCCCGCACATCCCGCGCGCACATCAGGTGTGGACGAGCGTGGGTGACGTGCGGGTGTGCGGGGCGTCCCCCCGTCACCCCCGCACATTGTACCGGGTGTAAAAAAAAAATGATAATGAGAGAAATGATGGAAATGAAACGGCATAAATAGCACACGGTAGAATTTTAATAATATAAAAATGATAGTAGGTACAGAAAACTACCGCGGCTTAGCTCGTAGGTCGGCACACAAAATTTGTAGGGTCGTGGTGTTACGTTGATTTCGGCCTTTGCCCTAGCGGCAGTAATGTGTACTCCCCTCGTGTTGTCGGCCTCGTAGATGGTGTGAGGCCGGGAGTTCGGTGTCAGCAGATGTTGCCGTGGGTACCCGACGGTGCTGACTAGATGATGGAGGTTTCTGATGGGGGTTAAACCCGCCTTTAAGTCCAGACCACGCTTTCAAATCCAAACGTAGCTCCTGGAATTGATAACCAATGTGGGTTATCCTCTGGTCATATAAATTTCCGTTCTGGAATCGAACCCGGGCCCGTGTCGAACACAGAAGGTAGGTACTTGACATGGTAGAATTGCCGGTGTGGCGATATCAGAACGGAGATTACAATTATTTGGCTAAATATATGGCTGAAGGCCCAAAATATTAAAAAGAATTAAATTATTCACAAAAATATAAAAAAGAGGGTTGTCAAAATAATTTTACAATGATGATGCAATGTAGATTGAAAATTACTAATGAATTGGTAAATACACTACGTTATTTGTTAATACAACGGTTCAAATTAACTACTAGGGCTATGATTGTCAAAATAAAATAATTAGAATTAAAATTAACTAAGTAGGAAACTGGCGGTTGCAAAGAATGTATCGAAAGTTATTACATTATTAGTTTATCTACTGTTTGCTGGATAGCTATGGCAAACTTATGGAGAGACTCCTTCTTAACAGAATAGAGGAGCTTTTGCCAGACCACGGCGGTCTCTCTGACAATCAGTATGGTTTTAGGCAGGGCCGATCCACACTGATGGCTATAAAAAAAGTGGTCCAGACTGCCATGGTGGCAAGACAGGGCACGCTTAAAACGAGAAAGCTCTGTGCTCTGATTTGTCTAGATGTGAGGAATGCTTTTAACTCTGCGTCCTGGCGAGAGATCCTTTTGGAAATGCGTAAGAGAGGCTTCCCAGGCTACATCCATAACCTGATAAGTAGCTACCTAAAAGACAGATCTATAAAAGTTAAAGACTGTAACGGCGTTGAAGACCTGATCAAAGTCAGCAGTGGAGTACCACAGGGATCAATACTGGGCCCAACTCTTTGGAACATCTTGTACGATGGCGTCTTCAAGCTGAAACAAGAGGAGGGCATCCAACTGGTGGGCTTTGCTGATGATTTGGCTCTCGTAGTGGTGGCAAAAACTGAGGCTTCCCTTATGATCCGGGCAAATAGGGCGCTCGAGCGAATAAGTAGCTGGATGCAAAGAAAGCAGTTGGCGCTTGCACCAGAAAAAACGGAGGCGATTGTATTCAGTGGAAGGCGGAGACTAGACCCTATAGGATTCAAAATTCAAGGTGCGATTGTAACTCCGAAGGAACACGTGAAGTATCTGGGAGTATGGCTCGACAAAAGCCTCAACTTCAAGAAACACATTGAGGAGGTAGCTAGTAAAACCCAGAAGCTCACGGAAGGCCTGTACAGACTAATGCCAACAAAAGGAGGTCCTAGAGCTAGCAAGAGGAGGGTGCTGGCATCAGTGGCACACTCCGTTATTCTATACGGGGCACCAATCTTTGAAGGGGCTATGAAAGTGGAACTTTACCGCAAAAAGCTGGAAGCTGTTCAAAGGCGATTGGCAATAGGCATCTGCGGAGCATATAGAACAGTTTCCACTGAAGCCGTTCTGGTAATAGCAGGGCTGGTTCCTATAGCCAAGCTAGCCAGGGAGCGGGCGAAGCTATTCGAAAGCAGGGAACAGACACCTGCAGAAGTTCGGGAGAATACCCTGACGGAGTGGGAAAGTGAATGGACAGGATTAGGAAAGGGGACCTGGACAAGGGAACTGGTTACAGACCTAAAAAAGTGGCACAAGAGGAAGTATGGAGAGGTAGACCGGTGGCTAACGCAGGCACTCAGCGGTCACGGGGTGTTTAACACCTACCTCTTCGCAATTGGAAAAGCGCCGAGCGAAGACTGCTACTTCTGCGGAGAGGAAGACACCCCGAGACACGCAATCTTTGAATGTCCCGGTTGTGCCGACCTAAGGACAGAAGCGCTAGGATCGACCGACGCGGAGGGTGTGAACGCCCGTAACCTTATATCGCGGATGCTGTCGAGCGAAGATGCCTGGCAACGATATAGCAAAATGCTGAGGGCTATAATGATAAGAAGAGAGCAGAGGGAAAAAGAAGAAAAGAGGAAGATAGAAATTTAGGAGGTCAGCACGAAGTAATGCTTACGCAGTTCCGTGCTCACCTTGGTAGGCATGGGGAGGTTATTTTAGTCCGTGCGAGTCGGACACACCCTGCCAGCAGGCAGAAGTCCGTAGGGATTTTTTCCTCCCCCGAAAAAAAAAAAAAAAAAAAAAAAAAAAAAAAAAAAAGTTTATCTACTTGTTTTAGGTACCATTCAAAAACTTACCCTTTTACGGGAGCACTTTTAGATTAATTACGTTTTATTTTTAAAGAAAAATCAATTTTATTTTAAATTAAGGAACAATGTAAATAGACAACAACTTCGGCTCGCCACCAGGGCGAGCTCTCAACCGAGAAAAAGTTCAAAGGCCTCTTTCAAAGGCTTCTTTTGACAGCTAGCGTTTGGAAATGGGTATTGCCATTTCGCAACAACTACTTTTAATAAGAATGCAAATTAATTAAAAAAATATACTTAATTACGTTTAAAAATAAGATTTATAATAATAGATAGGATAAAATAATAATATAAGTAATAATTCATGTAACGCTTCGTTACATTACCCCCCTTCGCACGCAAGGATTTTATTTTAAAATAAAATCCGAACCTACAAGTTAAATTTACTTCCCTGCACCAACAATTGTCCTGATATTAAAATAATGGCTTATGACTTTGTTGCGAAGAAAGCAAAAGTACTCTCAATAAGGCCTGGAGTTAATGTAACTAACAAGTATAGCTGTACAATACAATAATATTACACTTGTAATATAATACGTAACATAAAATACAATAATACATTACAATACTCAGACAATATTTGTGTATAGATATACATATAAATAGTACCATATAAGTAATATAATAATTATGTTAGATAAACAAAAAAATGTATTTAGTGTAATCAAACCATTAAGGAAAATTTAGAGAGCCGTGCATTTGAAGGGTAAAACAACTACAGTGATATGAAATGACTAATATTACTAGCTACTGTATAACATATACTTAGGCTAGCTCTTCTGAGTATGTATTTTTAAATCTTTTATGTGCCAAGTGCCCAAGTTATTGCCCGCCATATCTTCTAGAACGTATACAAGTGGTGAGCGTTTCGCAATAACTCTGCATTGTACATATTTCGGGGCCAATTTCTTACTAAAGTACTTGTCTTTATCGGAGAGGACGTAAGTTCGTTTATAAACAATGTCTCCGACGTTAAACTCGAATGGCTTACGTCTTAGATTATAATGCGCCGTATTTTTTGCGTGGGAATGGTACAACGACTTCTGAACATTATTGAAGATTTCACTCATGCAACCGCGGTTTTCCGCATATAAATCCCTGGGCAGAAATAAAACTTCGTCCTCTAGGTCATTATCGAGGTAGTGTGAGCCACAAATTACCACTTCCCGGCCGAAAACAAGAAAAGATGGTGTAAATCCTGTTACCTCGTTGACCGAGTTATTGATGGCGAATTGTACTGCTGGGATAAAGGTATCCCAAGACCGATGATCCTGGTCGACAAAAGTAGAAATACAAGTAATAATTGTTTTGTTATACCTTTCCACAGTATTAACCTGGGGGGTATATTTTGGTGTAAAAAATACGTTTGGGACATTATATTTTTTGAAAAGGTTGTTGGTTGCATTACTAATAAACTGAGATCCATTGTCCAGAAAAATGGTCTGGCTTACGCCATGTACCAGAAATATTTGTTCTTCCAAAATCTTTACTATTATATCGGAAGTTGCTTTTTTAATAGGAAATATATGACAAAATTTAGAAAAACAACATGTTATTACTAAAATGTAAGAATTTTGTTTACGTGTTACTGGAAGAGGACCCATCAGATCTATGGATATCATTTGATATGGCCGAGAGCACTGCTTAGGCCGACCCATCTCTCCGAGTGTAGGATGATTTTGGGCCTTGTACTGCAAACAGATGGAACATGAACCTACATAACTCGCTACATCCCGGTACATACCTGGCCAAAAATATCTGAGTGAAATGCGACGGTACGTTTTAAAAATGCCCAGATGACCAGCCGTTGGTTTATTGTGGTTTTCGGCAATTACTTTTTCTCGGAGATCAGAAGGGACCACTTCTTTCCACGAAAATTCGTCGGTAAGTTGGCATTTATTCTTAGTTAAGCGAAAAAGACAATCGTTTTTAACTTGATAATTTGGGCAATTTTGTGGTTTTGTGAGGCAATTATTGTAAATATTTTTATACCAATCGTCACTAGTAGTCGCGACGGAGTTGGCAGTGATGATGGCAGAGACAGCTACAGCGCGAGATAGCGCATCTGGGATTACGTTGTCGACACCGCGACGGTGTTTTATTTCGAAATTGAATGCTGACAAACGTAAACCCCATCGTGCAAGCCTACCCGTTGGATTGTTCAACGAAAGAAACCATTTTAACGCGCTATGATCTGTGTAAACGGTGAAGGTTTTCCCGTTTTCCACATAGCAACGCCAATGTTCCAAAGCAGTCAGAACAGCTAAGGTTTCTCGTTCTGTAATACTGTAGTTTTTCTCAGCTGATGTCAAGGATCTACTCATATAAGCGACAGGATGTTCTAAGCCGTCTATGTTCTGCGTGAGCATAGCGCCTACTCCATAGTTGCTGGCATCCGTATGAATTTCGAATGGCAGATCGTAATTAGGACAAGAAAGAACTGGAGCCGAAACTAAGCATTCTTTCAGCTTCTTAAAAGCAGCGTCAGCTTCCTCAGACCATTGAAAAGGTGGAGCGCTCTTTTTATTGGAGGTCATTTTATTGAGAGGCCCTGCAATGGTGCTAAAATTTGGAACGAATCGACGATACCAGGTAGCAGTGCCTAAAAATCGCTTAAGCTCCTTACGAGTAGTAGGAGTAGCGTAATTAAGAATGGCTTCTACTTTATCTGGGTCGGTCCGTAATCCGTTCGCATCAACTACATAACCTAGATATTTGAGCTGACTGCGGAAAAACTCGCATTTTTCCAAGTTTAACGTCAAGTTCGCTTTATGCAACTTTTCCAGGACTCGAAGTAAAAGAGTGACATGCTCCTCGAAGGTGCTGCTGACGATGATGATGTCATCTAGATAAGCAAAGATGCGATGATCAACATCACCTAATAGTGCGTCAACTAAACGTTGTTGTGTGGCGGGAGCATTTGTTAGGCCAAACGGAGTAGTCTTGAACCTGAGCGTACCTCGACCTGGAACGTAAAATGCTGTCTTGTCTCTGTCTTCCTTGGCTATAGGAATTTGCCAAAAAGCTTTGGACAAATCTAAACTAGTTAGGAATCGAGCATCACGTAAATTATCTAAAATTTCCGAGATGTAAGGCAAGTTATAGGCGTCTCGTTTCGTGACAGAATTAAGTTTTCTGCTATCAAGGCAGAAACGAGGCTGACCATTCTTTTTAGTTACCAGTAGAACCGGGGACTGCCAAGCACTCTCACAGGGTTCCACGACATCTAATTTTAACATTTCATCGACTTGTTCAACAAGTATTCGTTGTTTTTCAGGAGAAAGTCTATAGTACCTCTGCCTAATCGGCGGAGAATCTCCGGTGTCGATTCTGTGGGTGATAAGATGGGTTCGACCTAACCCTTTATGTTCAAATGAAATATCACGGAATTGTTTAATAACATTGTCCGCTTTAGCTTTTTGAGTTGTGTCCAAATTGTCGTAAGAATATATTAACGTGTTTGTATGATTGTTGTCATTCAAATCCTTTGATGGCTCAGCTGTTAATGAAATTGAACCTAAATATTTTGGGCATAATTGAAAGGCTCGCCAAAAATCGATACCTAAAATAAGTGATAACTTAATGCCTGGAACAACAAGTGCTTTAATAATATGAAACTGGCCCTCAAAATGTATGGGTAGGTTCATATACCCTATACTACCAAGAGTTTGACCCCCGGCAGCGACAATGGACATTTCATTATATTCAATTAATCTAAGGCCACGACTCATTAAAACCTCATGAGCACCATTACCTATAATAGTGATGGTTGCTCCCGAGTCTAAGAGACCTGAGACTTCTACATCATTAATTTTAATATTTAAATAAGGTCTAGTATCATCTATTGGTTTATTAGGCCGAATTGTTGCAATTTTATAACACATGAAAAATTTACGTATCGTCTCCAACCATTCCTCCCATTCTTTCTGTTCGAGGTGACCTTTACTTGGAGGTGGATTACAACAATTCTGCCGACCTAGTTTTTTGAGTTGCAATTTGGACAGTCTGGGATTTTAACATTCTTGTATCCGCATCTGAAGCAAATAATCTCTGTACTTTTACAGTCTCGGAAATGATGAGAATTATTTCGGCATCTCTGACAATAGGGTGGTTTATTGATATTAGTGGAGTTAGTGTTGTTAATTGCATGCAAATATTTTTGATTGACATAGTTGTTAGTAGTATTAGTTTTAGGGTTGGTGGTTTGTTTGTCATTAAAATTCTTATGGAAATTCGGCCTATAATTACTGTTTTTGTTGCCAGTATTCGGTTCTTCTTTGTATGAGAACTCCGGTGCAAAAGTCTCTGATGTCGCGGCCGTAGGTGTGTGATATTGAGACAAACGTGACTGAAAGTTTTCGTAATTTTTACACAATGTACGTAATTCTTCAACGGAAACAATGTTTGTTGCAGAGGCCAGTGTACTCGCATAACGAGGATGAATATTGTGCAACACTATCTCGAGCTTGTCCTCCTCTGGCAAGGGCTTTGACAATCGTGCAAACATGCTTGCTAAGATTGATAGGTAAATGGTGATGTTCTCGCTCTTAGCTTGAGTTCTAGCACGAATATCCGATAATAGGCGGTAGTCGTAATCAATTATGTCAAAATCCTGCTTTAAGAGAACGGTGAGCTCTTCCCAAGTTGAAACCTGCTCCTGAACACCGCGATACCAGTGTAGGGCATCATCCACAAAAATCTCGGTAGCATAAGCCAAAAGCTTGGTACCTGATATATTGCGGGCCAAACTAAACTCATTTGCTCTTTGGATGAACGAACGAACGCATGTTTTACCATTAAATTTTAATTTGTCTACTTCGGATGAAATTTTGGTGCCGCCTTCACATGTGACGTTTACATTTACCGAAGATGATGGTGTTGCGGGTTCTGAACTCGGACCAGCTACTGCAAGTGGGTCAATACTCTTTGGCTTTAAATTTAAAAGTTTTTCATAAAGCTCCTTGAACAATACGTTGCATTGTATATGGTTATCCAAAAGCTGCCTGTCTGGTTCTATCCTGTTAAGCCTATGATATAGGTGATGTAATAAATTTTCGTAACGAGCAAGTGTATTTTTATCTGGAACATCACCTGTAAACGCTGTGTTAATCTTATCCAGCAGTTCTAAACAGCTGGATAGGTCTTCAGCAGGTTCCAAATGAGAACATAAAATGTCCTCAGAAAAGTGCAATTGACTCAGTTTATTAATTTGTTTCCTAAGCTCTGCCACCGTGGCACTAGGAGTTTCCCCTCTAACTGCAACCTCGTACTCCAATTCCGACTTTTGTAATGAGAAGTACTTGATTGGGTACGGCATGGTATTTTTTTTTTTTTTTTTAAATCAGAAAAACCAATGAAAAAAAATTATCCTGAATAAGTGTATAAAAATGTTACAAGACAAACCGCAACACGGGAAAAACCTTGTTGCCGGGTGGGTTTTTTTTTTTTTTTTTTTTTGAGTGGTACCAAAAACAAAATATTAAGAAAAAATACTCCGTTCTGTTACAATCAGCTTAACAGAACGCTTTGGTTTGATGACAAAACAATGAAATATGAATGGCAAAATAAAGGTGAATTAATCAACAATAAAATTAAATTTGCAACTGGTGTGAACGCAGCTTTATAATGGCAAAAAAAATACAATACAAAGTTTCCACAAAAAATCTACTAATAAAAATAATATGGAAAAAAGGAACAAACAATATAATTGTGTGAAATTGCTGCTTTCATCTCAGTTACTGCAAACCAAAAAAAATAAAAGCGTTTTACAAAACAAGCACGCACCGTACAAAACTATCACTATACCACTAAGGAAAAGCAGAAATCAACCACGTGAAGGCGCCAGTGTACCGGGTGTAAAAAAAATGATAATGAGAGAAATGATGGAAATGAAACGGCATAAATAGCACACGGTAGAATTTTAATAATATAAAAATGATAGTAGGTACAGAAAACTACCGCGGCTTAGCTCGTAGGTCGGCACACAAAATTTGTAGGGTCGTGGTGTTACGTTGATTTCGGCCTTTGCCCTAGCGGCAGTAATGTGTACTCCCCTCGTGTTGTCGGCCTCGTAGATGGTGTGAGGCCGGGAGTTCGGTGTCAGCAGATGTTGCCGTGGGTACCCGACGGTGCTGACTAGATGATGGAGGTTTCTGATGGGGGTTAAACCCGCCTTTAAGTCCAGACCACGCTTTCAAATCCAAACGTAGCTCCTGGAATTGATAACCAATGTGGGTTATCCTCTGGTCATATAAATTTCCGTTCTGGAATCGAACCCGGGCCCGTGTCGAACACAGAAGGTAGGTACTTGACATGGTAGAATTGCCGGTGTGGCGATATCAGAACGGAGATTACAATTATTTGGCTAAATATATGGCTGAAGGCCCAAAATATTAAAAAGAATTAAATTATTCACAAAAATATAAAAAAGAGGGTTGTCAAAATAATTTTACAATGATGATGCAATGTAGATTGAAAATTACTAATGAATTGGTAAATACACTACGTTATTTGTTAATACAACGGTTCAAATTAACTACTAGGGCTATGATTGTCAAAATAAAATAATTAGAATTAAAATTAACTAAGTAGGAAACTGGCGGTTGCAAAGAATGTATCGAAAGTTATTACATTATTAGTTTATCTACTTGTTTTAGGTACCATTCAAAAACTTACCCTTTTACGGGAGCACTTTTAGATTAATTACGTTTTATTTTTAAAGAAAAATCAATTTTATTTTAAATTAAGGAACAATGTAAATAGACAACAACTTCGGCTCGCCACCAGAGCGAGCTCTCAACCGAGAAAAAGTTCAAAGGCCTCTTTCAAAGGCTTCTTTTGACAGCTAGCGTTTGGAAATGGGTATTGCCATTTCGCAACAACTACTTTTAATAAGAATGCAAATTAATTAAAAAAATATACTTAATTACGTTTAAAAATAAGATTTATAATAATAGATAGGATAAAATAATAATATAAGTAATAATTCATGTAACGCTTCGTTACAAAATCCCGCGCGCACATCAGGTGTGGACGAGCGTGGGTGACGTGCGGGTGTGCGGGGCGTCCCCCCGTCACCCCCGCACATCCCGCGCGCACATCAGGTGTGGACGAGCGTGGGTGACGTGCGGGTGTGCGGGGCGTCCCCCCGTCACCCCCGCACATCCCGCGCGCACATCAGGTGTGGACGAGCGTGGGTGACGTGCGGGTGTGCGGGGCGTCCCCCCGTCACCCCCGCACATCCCGCGCGCACATCAGGTGTGGACGAGCGTGGGTGACGTGCGGGTGTGCGGGGCGTCCCCCCGTCCCCCCTCCCTCGCCTCATAGGTACCTTGATTACCATCTCAACCTGTTGGAGACTATATACACATAATGTGATGTGATGTGTGAAAATTTCTACTCTTTACCTATTATGGTTCACGAGATAGATGGATTGGTACAGCCCGCTGACAAACAGACGGACGGACGGACAGCGGAGGCATAGAGGCCCGCTGGAACCCTTTGGTACGGAACCCTAAAAATAAAAATAAAACATGCTGTACTGCCGTGTAAAAATCCATGGGGTAGATTCCTAAAAAATTGCCTACGGAACCTTCTGTGCGCGAGTCAAACACGACCTTGGTCTGTTTTTAATTCTAAATAGGAAGGTGTAAGTTAATGTATGATAATTTATACTTTTGTTGAATGTAATTTATTGCTGTAGGTACATAGGTACATACCCCGACTCTACCTACCTACACACCTATTCATATGTGTAAATAATTACAATTTAGTAGGTAGATTATTTTATTCGGAAAATGGGCGTAAAATTTAACGAAATTTCTTTTTAGGGTCCCGTACCTCGTTTATTAGAAGGTCTAATCCCCCATATTTATCCTGGCCCAATCCCCTAATATTGACCATGGTCCAGTCTCTTAATATGGATTTTGGTGCAATCCCCCAATATTGATTTTGGAGTAATCCTCCGATATGGACCCTGGTCCGATCCCCCAACATGGCCCCTGGTCCAATCCTCTAATATGGACTCTAGTGCTATACTTAACACTAAAAGTGTTAAAACTTATGCCATAGGTAATAATACCTATGAAAGCTTTTGGGGTTGGTACAATTTATTTGCCTTTTGCATACCTATAGTAACTAGGCAATAAGCTTGGCAGCCAAGTCGAAATCGAGCGCAAACATGATGTTGGAGTAGGTAGGTACTTAGGTACATTTTCCAGAAAATAGGTAGGTATACCTATCTACCATAGATTTTAAGATAATTTGGCTGTTGGTACCTACTCATCATAAATTTAGAATAAGACCACCTATATTATAACCCAGCTATAAATGTAAAATAAAGATTCGATAAACACCTACCTAGGTACCTACGGTGATACCTATTGAGTGCGGTATGGCGCACTTGACCAGAGTGGTAGGTTATGGCCTTTATTCTGAGAGGAGACGCGTTCTTAGTAGTGAGCCGGCGATGGCATGATGATGATCCTAATAGGTAATTACCTTTACAAAACTAACACTCATACCTATAGGTAAGTAGGTACCTACCTACCTAAGCTACAAACAACGTAAAAACTATGATTTCCTATACTAAGTCATATTTACGAATGAAAAGCGACATAGCTTTGTAGATAAGTGGTAGGTACCTAGGTATACCTACTTATCTCGACCCTTACCTACCTAATATTTTTGACCAGTTTTGCAGAGGAACAACAACTAGTCTAATTCAACCAGCCACCACATTTTTATTTACAGTCAAATCATAAACAATCTAGTATGGAATGTACCTACCTACCTATGCATTTTTTTTTTTCTTCGGGGTAGGAAAAAATCCCTACGGAGTACGGACTTCTGCCTGCTGGCAGGACGTGTCCGACTCGCACGGACTAAAATAACCTCCCCATGTCTACCAAGGTGAGCACGGAACTGCGTAAGCACTAAGTACTTACTTCGTGCTGACCTCCTAAATTTCTAACTTCTTCTTTTCTTCTTTTTCCCGCTCTTCTCTTCTTATCATTATAGCCCGCAGCATTCGGCTATATCGTTGCCAGGCTCGCTCGACAGCATGCGCGCTATAAGGTTGCGGGCATTCACACTAGAGGTGTCAAAAAATAATGTACCTAATAAATTTATTAAATATATAAATGTATTCAAGATATTCGTTTTTAGATTAAAACAAAATTTAATACAATATATAATAAGTAGTGAAAATTTGAGAAAATCCTTCCTAAAAAATAACTCAGGCGTTCGATCTTTGATACGCCGCGCGCGGCGCGACCGAGCGACGATATTAGAATAAAATATATTAGGTAGGTACAGCTGAATACAAATATCGTCGCGATTCGACGGTGAATAATTATTACATCGAATTTTCGTATTGGCCTGTTACATGTTGACTGTGATGATACGAGTATGCGGCTAGTATTTTTATCATTTTGTTTGTTTCGTAATAAATT
This sequence comes from Maniola hyperantus, assembly GCF_902806685.2. Lineage (NCBI taxonomy): Eukaryota > Metazoa > Arthropoda > Insecta > Lepidoptera > Nymphalidae > Maniola > Maniola hyperantus. The sequence continues at coordinate 16,879,960 of NC_048564.1, read as the reverse complement.
TTGAATGCAGTTTTATTTATTTGTGAACTTGAGTGTCGATAAATATTTAATGCGAATAATTGTAATGTAGATTAGGCAAAATAATGTAGATTAGGTACATTTTTGTGTTGTGATAGATTTGTGTCGCGCGTTAATAATACCTATTATAGTAGATTTGTTCTTTTTGGAAATACTTGCGTCATTTTATAAATCGTATGAGAAAATGTTTTTCAAAGTGTAGGTATTATCATACATTTAAGTATTATAGGTAATAGGTTAGGTACGTGAAGTGGTATTGTTCTTTTTAGAAATCATCATCATCATTTTATAATTCGTATGATAATAAATATGTAGAAATGTATGATAATAAATATAGTAGTTACCTACTAAAAATATTTTTTTATAGGTAACTAGGTAAACTTACCTACCTATTGTATTGTAGGTATCTACTTGACATTGCTTTATCGTTCTACTTGTTTTTATTTTTACATACATAGGTAGGTACTAGGTACTGTATTCCGCGACAGGTTGAGATGGCAATCGGGGTATGAGGCGGGGGTGACACCCCGCACACCCGCACGTCACCCTCGCTCGCCCGCACTGGGTTAGCACAGGGGCCGTGCGGGTGTGCGGGGCATTCCCTCCCCGATTGCCATTTCGACCTGTCGCGAAGATATGGATTGGGTACCTATTAAGAGTAAAATTTAAAATTTAAATCAATCGAGTTAAATACAAGCTATACCCTAGTTCTCGACCTTATTGACGGTTATGAGAAAGTTGTTCTTTGTCATATTCTTGTTCAGTAGGTATCATTCATAGATTGTTAAAATGTTGTTCCCTATGTCAATAAGGTCGGAAATCGCTTGCACCCATTTATCTGCTTGCGCGTCATGGTGAAATCGGTGCAAACAAATCTCGACCTTATTGACGGTTATGAGAAAGTTGTTTTTTGTCATATTCTTGCTCAGTATAATTCATAGATTGCTAAAATGCTGTTTTCTGACGTATGTCAATAAGGTCGAAAATCGATTGCACCCATTTTTCTGCTTGCGCCTCACGGTTCAAGCAATTTTTTTTTTGTAACAAAATAATGTAACGTTAATAATTATTAAATATTTGTCTGTAACACGTGATAATATTGTGATACACACATGAACCTGTATTTGACACCTCTAATTCACACCCTCCGCGTCTGTCGATCCTAGCGCTTTTGACCTTAGATCGTCACAACCAGGACACCTACCTATGCATGTAAACATTTAAAAAATGTATACTTAGTAAGTAGATAGAGATCTATCTCTATATATCAGCCGGTTCTCTATTCCAGCTCTTAATATTTGCTAACACCCTGTAAGTAATTTGTCCATCTACTGGGGAACGTCCAGTTACTGGAGCCTTTTTTAAATATTTTTCATGGTGACTGATTAATCGTACCTACCTATTCAAATTATCTGTTCATAGGTAGGTATAATGAAGGAAAGAACGTGTGAATGAGTATGTAGGATGGCCGTAACGGCGCATGGTTTATTTATAAAAGAATCGATTTGATAAGTTCCGATACCTTTATTAAATACTTACCTACTTCTTGGTTTGGCAACTTTCTTTACTCTACCTATGTAATTCTTGATTCAAGAAGCAAGTTCAATGACCTTACATCTATTCATTAGGTACGAGCGAGTCTCCATAATCGATTTATAATTCAATAGGTGTTGCTGCGATCGTTATTCATGGAGGCCTCCGCAAATATAAACACAGGTAACAAAAACACCGACATAGGTATAAGAGCGCGCTGTAAATCTGACAAGGCGAAACAACTTGTCGCCGACCGGTCGGTTTTTTGCCTATAAAGATTTGTTTTGTCGCCGGCTCGAACCAGCGAGCGTCTCTCTCCAAATCCCATAAACATGAACTCGACTTTTTCCCCCACTTATTGAGGCGGCTACTTTTGAAAAGGCGGGGCTTAGTTCGAGTGGGGATACGACGCCCAATCGTGTCCAGCGTTTCCAGATCGTTTTGTGGGAAGGATAGAAAAGCTGGATTTTGACTGGCCGAAATTTTCTCGCCCCGCCCCGTGGGTGGGGCGAAAATTGCTCTCTCCTACGTCGGTGGGGCGTCGGCATCGGGTCGCGCGCCAGTCTGTGTTGAGATTCCGGAGTGTGAGGACGTCATGCGAGCATGCTCGCTCGGGAGGATCTCTGACGCGCAGGATGGGCGGGCAAGCTCCGCCACCGCGCATACAAACAACTGTGATAGATTAACTTAACTAATTAATTATAATAAATACCTAAATAGTAAACATTAGTTAGCCCGTCCGTGTAAGACTTTGAGAGACAGTGTGTTTTGTGAAGCCGCCCCTATTATAAGCAGAACATCCTTCTCTACATCTATAAGATAGCTTCGAGGTGCCATTTCCTTCGAGTCATGGATTTATTGACTCAAGTGTAATCGCTCGAGGCGATACGTACTAAATGGTTATCGTTATTTTGGAGGCACAGATTCTACACATAATAAATCAAACACTGTTCAAGTTTACATAACACTCTATTAGGCTCGTATCAAACAGTTATATCCATGTTATATCGCTCAATTTCACATTTTTCACCCTTCCTTGCTCTCCCGTTCCGTCCGACGCCGCCAAAACTGCCGTCACACGTCAACTGTCTCGTGACAGCCGACAGCCATTGCTGTGTTGCCAACAGTCGTCCATCCTGCTCCAGATATGTCCTCATTTCTGGCCGCTCGGCCTTCCAACCGTGGGTAATGGCCTCATACCCATAACTCAATACGAGCAACAAAGAATACCTTAACAGTCCTATATTATAACTAATATGATTAGTATAATAATTCCCCTAACAGATCAAAGCCAACATGGTTAGATTTAACAAGTGCACAAAACAAGTGCCAATGAGACCTACAAAATACTAGTATTAATATTAACTATACATTGCGATCAGCATTGTTAACTCTAGTTCTTATGGATGCATAAAAAATCACACTAAGATCATTAAATAGTAATAAGTCTGATAATAATAATAAGACTGATATTAAGAAAATTCTATGATCTAGTTATTGTTAATACTACATTTACACAACCAGTTCACAATTATATAATCAAACTTTGAAATCAACACAATGTATATTAATACCCAATACAAAGAAATTATACTGAAATCAATAATTTAATTTTTAAATATTATTATGAACTCAATATTCTTCAAGTTTGTATTTAGTAATAAGTGAGTCAATATTTGTATGCAAATGTTTCGATACAAATTATGTTTATTTTTATTTTTATTTATTGGACACACAAAACAGATTATGACAATAATTGATAAAGTAATACAAGCCATGAATAAAACTAGTCACTCTCCAAAAAAAAGTGTGTACAAATGCAGTTATTAGTAATGGACGTGTACGAAGTTAGTAACGGACACACTATTAAACAATACCTGTACTATAATAAAAGAACATAGAACTGTGAATTATAAAACATCTTTGGTAACTTGCATTTAAAGCAAATAAAATATGATTGATGATTGATTAATTGAATACTAAATAAAATAACCTTAAACAAACCAACAACGAAAAAGGAAGAAAAAAAAATGGACAATGAGTTTCTAAATTACTTAAATTCTGGGTGCTAAGTACTCTAAACCCTATCACTATCAATTTTAAATTAAAGTAAGTTAATTAGTTCTTTCCTTCTTACTACTATAGTGAAATGAATTCTTATCCTATATAATACTTTATTGTTACACAAATTACAGTATTTTCAATAGTATAAACATTTTAAGAGATAGGGATAACAGTTGTTTGGTCCCATTGACTATTATTAACACTTCATACAAAATTAATCACAAAGATCCACTATAAATAAAATAAAGCCACCGATGCCTAAAATAAGTTGTACACTCGTGTTATAGGCATCAGTGCTCTCCCCTTACAGACTAGAATATTAAAACCAATAAAGGAATGAAAAATATTATACAAAACAAAAACATTTCTGACATTAGGTTACAACAATATGAAGTAATATATATACTAATGAGCCTAACTAGTTTTGTAGAATTAATAATCTCATTAAACTTAAAAATAAATTAAAAGAATATCTTATAAGCCAATGTTGTTATACAATTGATGAATATTTGATATGAGTCGATCTTGGTTATAATGTATTGGTAGTGTTTCATGAATTTAGAATTTGACTATCGTGGATTGACATTTAATTAATCTCATGTGGATAGTACCTACCGATTGACACTGTTAATGATGCATTACATTTAAAAAAAAATGATATTACAATATAAGTACATAACGTAAAAATAAAGATAATATTATGCAAATTATTAATTGCATGTATGTAGTATTATATTAAGCAACATCAGTAAGTATATGAATAATGATTGTAAAATAGTTTTGCACGCCAGAGAGGTAAAGTATGTTGGCACGGATATTATGTGACCATATGTACTCTTCTTGAATAAAAATAAAAGATGAATCACTTATTAAATTGAATTATTGAATATTGAACCTATGCTTTCGGAATTAAGATAAACAATGTGGTCAAATATAGTTGTTATTATTAATAAGTACTGGGATTGAAACCGACCGCAATGCATCCCAAAAATACCCTGATAATCATATTTTTTTTTTTTAAGAAACATGAATACACTTATTGATAATAATACTACACACACAACAAATCACTATGAAATCACCAATGTTCTGATAATCCTATCTTTTCAAATAACTAAGACTACAACTAGTCAAATACTATTATTAATATGTAGAAATAAGTCAGAATGATGTTAGCCAAGATTGTATTAATATGGTATTGCTAACCCATGCGCTAGGGACGGATGCGTGCGTAACTATGCCTACCATTAGGCCCATAAGTGCGATAGAGAGCGCAACAAACGGCGTTCTGTTACCCCATTTTATTGCCTCACGAGCAACGAGTCCTTGATGGCACTATAGACCCAAATTGATGTAACATGTAACAAAACCTGATTTCTGGAAACTTCCACTCTTGTACATTCTTGAGAGCGTCAGGACGAACGATGACAAAGATCCTCGTCCCCCCATGACGAGGTTAACTTGAGCACGGTTATTGAGGGTAGGCAGCGCCCAACGCTGCACCAACCCGACGCCGTGCTGAGCGGTGGATTGCCGCATCGGTCGCCCTCACGTGTCTCGTATCAGTGTGTGACCAATGAAAGAAAGATGTAGGAAATTATTTCGTGATACATTGATGTACTGATACGCTTTGATAACATATTAACGATCTATACATTAACTAGCGAGTGAAATAAGTCAAGCTTTCGTACGCGAGCTGCCCATATAGTCTATTGGTATAGATGTTACTTGAAATAGTATTTAAGAATTTGCTCTTTTCTATGATGTTTGCAACAAACATCGACGAAATACAATTAGTAACTGCGAAGATGTGATGCACACTCTATGTGTGGTAGTCATTTATGTCTTAGACAGAGAACACGCTAGACGGAGAAGTTTTAGTTTATCTGCAAGCCAATATTTCGCCTTGTATCAAAATAATTCATTCTGTTTTTCATAAATCAATGTTATTATATAAATAAAAGTAAATCCTGTACCGACACTAGCAGTACAGTGAGACAAACTATGAACATGTACATTACCACGAACCAATACAACATACTACAATCAGCATGTCATTTTGGATCTACTTTAAAGAGTATATACAACTTCTAGCTACTACGTACCGAATTCGGCACGACATAATTAATAATTATATTATCATTACTGAATACGTCATAACAAAACTTTAATTTGAATGTAAGTAACCCTTGACCATTAGTGAGTATATATCTGCTAGAATATATAAAGTGATTTCCAACCATGACATCTACTTCTGTACCCCTATCCTGTGGATAAATCTATTATTATTAATTAAAAGGATACACCCGTTCTACTTGCCGAACCCGGGTTAGTCTCCTTGTTCTCCATCAAATTAACTTTCCTGCGTCTTGCCACCATCGTGGCCCGATCAATTGCTGTAGTTCATACCGAAGATCACCATCCGCTCGCATCGGGATTATCGAATAAGGTTGTAGCAGACTATTATTGTTCGTCATTTTCCAGACACTTTGTCAGCCGTTTTCCAGTTCGTTTGCTGGTTTTTATTAGGACTAGCTTTTGCCATTGGAACACGATCTATTGTTTACATTAGTCCTGCCACCTTCCATTTGTCATTCTTGATTTCTAATTCTTAGGTTTATATTATAGTCAATGCTGCTATTCTTTGGCACGCTTGGGATAAAATCAAGAATTTCACTTGCCGTATGTCACAATTGGGACAAAGTATATTACATAAAATATTCTCAGGAATCACCGCTTAGTACACCAGGAATAAGTCGGTATCCTTTATTTTCTCTCATATGCTGGTTGTCACACTTGGGACATATAAAATAAACTACCTTTGACACGATTGGGACAAAGTATATCACATAAAATATTCTCAGGAATCACCGCTTAGTACACCAGAAATAAGTCGGTATCCTTTATTTTCTCTCATATGCTGGTTGTCAGTTTGTTTAGAGTCTAAAAATAATAATCACATTAATAACAGTGGCACCGATTCTAAGCACAACCTAATTTTAAAGTATTCGCACCCTCTTCTTACTATTGTAATATGAAAAGGACAGAAGCAGTTTGACATTTCTAAATTTAATTTTTAGATGGTAAAACCCGTGGTTTTAGCACGCACTCGCGAACCTACTGTTTAAATTTCTATTGTGCACTAAAATTTAGAGTCTTTAAATGTGAAAGTCATGTTCCGTTCCTTTTTTAGCATTAGTAAAAAGAAAAGGATGCAGATACTCTAAATTTAGTTTAGAGAGAGACTAGAGAATCGGGGCCAATGACAAGTTATGGCCGCTGGAAGCGACTATTTATGTTCAATCAATGGAATGAATAATGGTGTCAACGGTTATGGCAAACCCGCTAATTTGCTTCATTAATACCTCATTTGATTAATGAATTAAAAGACTAGTAATCGAGATTATTGACCTCAGCCCTCAAATCAATATTCTCAACCGTTCGTGGAATATCTACATTCTACAGTAGTAAACATCTTTAGTTCACCGTGCTATGTCTGATAATAATAATTATTGTGCAACTTGTTTGATATTCTAACATAATTTAAGGGACCGCTTCGTCTTATAAGCTCCCTTTCCCAAAGCCAAGTAGTTAGTCAAAATTTGGGCAGTAAAGGTTGGGAATACGTCTCTCTACTGCTTATCCGATGGAGCTTGCAAGCTTAACATTTACACTTCTCTATATACTGTCAATTTCATTTGTTAATCCAGATCTAAACCTAAGTCAGATATCGGTTTATTTGTTCATTATTTCCCTATTCTAGAGCACCCTTGTGTGTTAATAGGCTATATAAGGAAACACAATGCAGACCCTGTAATACATACCATTGCCACAGATACTTTACTTAAAAACACCTTCGTATCTCTCTTTTGTTATCAGAGATATTATTCAGACACATGTTTCACCAAAGTTTCCTTTACTTGTATATAAAAATTGAACTGTGTAGCTTAACATTGCTTCCTAATTTCTATTAGTACACGAGGATGTCAGCTACTAGTGACTTTATCCTAATGTGAGAGCTCACATAACTTTACCTTTATAATTATAAAACTCTAAAACATGTATAAGAACCACTGTTATGTTTATACTGATAAATAAATATTCTAAGTAAATTCCATTTACTTATTTTCATCTGATCTGATCAGTTAAATTCACTTTAATTTAATATAATAATGATTAAATTCATTTTCTTTCCATAATGCACCTCAAATGCGGGTTGCAGCAGATGTAATTTATAATTTACACAAAAATGAGCAAATGGAACAAAAGTACATACTCGTACTTAATATAAATTTTATTGCTATATAAATAGTTAAATTTGAAACCTGTCTTTTCTTACCCTATACCTACTAGGTATTCAAAGTAATCTAATAATTCTAATTTGGTCGTATAAGTACCTACAGATTCAAAATAGGTTCAATGTTACTTTATCTAGTGGACCAATTAATTAATTATTAACTGATCCACCCCAGGTCGAACCTCTCGAAATCTTTCCTTTGTGTCCAGTAGTAGCTGAGTATAGAACTCAAATTATATTATATTATGCAAGGCCTGCGGGTTGATACCATGTCAGTCAGCACATAATATAGACTATTAAGTCGACAGGTGGGTATTAAATAGGCCCGGCCCATCTAGCAATCGAATTCAGTATACCTATCACGGTCTCTACCACAGATCCAAATCCAAAATCTTACATTAAGTGGTAGGTAATGCAAACACATGCGCCCAGCACATATTTCATCATAATATTATGAAGTACCTGTAATTCTTTCTTAAAATTGTACTGAAATATTACTATGTGTAGGTATAGGTAAGTCCGTAATCATTTCATCAGACAAGAACACCTACTCATATTGAAACTTTTCAAATCAAAGTTAGACTTTATTTTATTTACTAGGTAAAATAGATTTGCGTCAATTAATGTAATAAAAAAAAAGATTATTGTGAACTTCAGGTGTATTATTGTATCTATTGTATTTCAATCAGTCTGCCAATATGCATCTGGCAAGTGCAGAAGACCACATCCTAACTACTTCTAACTAATAAAAACCTCCATATCAAACTCAAATCTATCAGTTATTCTTCTTGCACTGACCTAACTTATATTTCTATTGTAATTTCAGTAACCTTTAGAAACATAGCTTTCTCTCAAAGCTCCTATGTAATTCAAAAACAAGTAGGTTTTACCATTATAAATATTCGTTTACAAACTTGCAATCATATAAACTTATTTTATGCCCTGACGGGGCTTCATGTTGTAATATTATAATATTATATTTTATGATGTAAGACATGAATGCAAATAAAATTAAAAAATGAAGAATATCGCTTACCATAGTAGTTTCAGATCAGTTAACATAACTTTTACTATATCATCTCAAAATACCTTGAGTTTTCCATCTCTATCATGATGAGGCAGGCCAGGTCGATCCGCTTGTATCACTATAATAGACCTCAACATCAAGTGTTGTGGTGTTCTTATCCGATCAATCTTACTGCATACCTGGGGCCCAGGCCCTGTGCACGCCACTGCGATCAATGTAGGTCCATGACTTTTCCCAAACATTATACTTTTGAAGGTTATGTGTTATGTGTACTTCTCTACCACAGATGCAGGCCGAAACCATTTATTCTCTCATATTTGCCAACCTCACCATGGGGTCAGGGTCACAGGTTCATGGACATCAATAACATGGAAGTGGCACATGAAAAAAATAGTAACAGTTAATAACCCTGAAATGATGCCTCTAAGTAACATAGTTTTTAAGTACTACTACCTACTAGTACATACTTAATAAATAATTATAGATCCTCCCACATTAAAAATCATTTAAAATAATCTGCTAGTCTAGTGTGTCAGTATTAAATCATCAACCAATATATTGCAACCAACCGACTGCAGAGTACCAAACTATGCAAGTAACATAATATTCTGGTATGTTAAATGATTATGATTATGAAATACCACTGTATATAAGCCCTTTGCAATAACATAATTGGTTGAATGGTTGATTGATTGATGCGACTTATTCAAAGAGTCCAGAATGCATGTGCTAGATTCTGTTACTATATACCTCCTCGTACCCATGTGACTCCTTATTTAAATAATGCTAATATGCTCAATATGAGGTCGCGTATTCAACTGCATTTCAGCACTCTACTGTTCGGTGTTATCAAGATCAAAACGCCGGACTATCTCTATAATAAGTTATCTTGGCATTTACCAGCTTTCAATGCTCGAAGACCACTAAAAAGGCTCACCTGGCCACGTCATAGATCAGCAGCTTTTCGTGGAAGTTTTCGATATCTGGCCACAAAATGCTGGAATAATATTCCTCCTCCTCTGAGAAATTTAAGTTCAGTTCCTGCGTTTAAGAATAATCTAAAGAAGAGACTCCTAAACGATCAAAAAACTCTAATTAGTTCAAGGTTGTTTAGTTAGGTCACTTGAAGCTGCTATTTGCTACATTTAGGTACCTACACACATAATTTTAAGTAACACTTCGCCCGTACCTATCTCGGCAGATAACTCATGTCAATACCATACATATCATACATGTTAATTATGCTTTTATTTGTATTTATTTCTTTGCCTTTCTATTACCTTTATATAAAACGGCAAGTTTTAAGATTTTTAATTACACGCCATACTCTTACAAATACTCATACACGCCATACACACAATGACTATTTTTAGCTCCGTTCAATCGAACTCATCCTGTCAATCACAGATGTTGGTGAGGACTGTTAAGCTCGTGCACGTCACTCTTGTTGGTCCCAGCAGAATACCAGCGCTCAGGTTTTATTCTTAAAACCTGCAGCATTAATGCTGAGCTGGGGCCATTTCATCTTGTGCCAAGTGGGTGCAAGAACTAATTTTAGATTAAATTAATTATTAAATACTTCTTATTATCTACTAACTACTACCTACTAACCATTAATTTTAAGTTTGTTTGTACCTACCTTAGGCATAAGATGAATAAACTAGTTTTCTTTCTTTCTTTCTTCTTTCTTGATTAGAAACTCTAAGAATATGTACAATGTACCTACACATCTGCTGCTGATGTAGGTTCATGCTGCTTTGTCGTGTAACAATTAATTACTTAGATTGGAAAATTCTTTGTTAAAATGTTTTCTTAATACCTACCTGGTAGGTACCTATTCCAGTTATTACTGTAGCTGTTGTGCTGTGGTTCCACTTTATTATAGTTACCTACTTATTTAATTTAATATCACATAATATTATCTCATTTTCTTCTTGAAAATATAAGATGTGAGTACCTAAGTACCTTCTACCTACCTACCTTATTAACTAAATTTCTCTAGCGCTAAGATGCGCTAAGTAGGTAGGTATGTTAGTTTTGTTTTACCCTATTTGAAATGTATATTAGTTTGTATAGGTAGCCACTTACCATAATGACACTGTTATACCTACTTCCAGTAATCCATGGTACTTAATAGTATAATATAGTACTTCTTGATAATACTGGGCAGAATTTGTCACCTTGTGAGTATGTGGGAAACAATCTCCGAATTCAATTCTGCCCCTTCCTTCATCAATAGACAGCCACATTACTTCAGAGTGCAAATATCAATATTCCATATTCATTTTGTTATTATGTTGATGTCTACATCAAGTTTGTACCTACTCGTCTTTGAAACGATATTTATGTACTTTCTTAATACATGGTACCTGTATAGCATCTAATTAATCTATTGCTATGCGTCAAGTAGGTATAGGCACTTTTAACATCATAGCATTTAAACGTTTTTCAGGATAGATCCGTAGTTTTGGGCATGACCTTCGTATCCCACTTCTGATATAAGCAGAACATCCTTCTCTACATCTATAAGATAGCTTCGAGGTGCCATTTCCTTCGAGTCATGGATTTATTGACTCAAGTGTAATCGCTCGAGGCGATACGTACTAAATGGTTATCGTTATTTTGGAGGCACAGATTCTACACATAATAAATCAAACACTGTTCAAGTTTACATAACACTCTATTAGGCTCGTATCAAACAGTTATATCCATGTTATATCGCTCAATTTCACATTTTTCACCCTTCCTTGCTCTCCCGTTCCGTCCGACGCCGCCAAAACTGCCGTCACACGTCAACTGTCTCGTGACAGCCGACAGCCATTGCTGTGTTGCCAACAGTATGATCGTCCCAATGGCAGCGTATGCACAGTTCGGCTACTCCTACCCGTCCGCTTCGCAGGTCAGTAATCATAATAATCAATAGTCTCTATTGTTTGAACTACTGTACCGAGATAGGTAGTTAGGTAATTAAATGTCTCTATCAGCTATAGGTCATAATGTTACAATCATATACTTTGTCCCAAAATATGCTCTGTTACGAACAGGGGCTGCTTATAATATATATATGTATATATATATATATATAAGTAGGATGATGACTACCTGCGTCAAATCAGCGACTTTTTATCAAACGTAAAAACGCTTGGTAGTGAGGGAGCAGTATGAAATAGGTACCTACCTACCTATAGGACGTCACAAACGTTTGACATAATTAGACGTACTTTTTAAGTTAAATCGATACTTTAAAATGGTACACAAACTTAAAACCAACAGCGGACGTGGATTTTACGAATTTTGGAAGGCTCTCCATTTACTTATTCTCAGAAATAATTTATTTTTGATACAGGCATCATCCCAATTACTTATTTGTTATAGATCATTATTTGACAGGCTGATCAGTATAAGTTTCTATTAGTAAATATATTTATACACTATTTAATATCTTAGGTAGATATAGGTAGGTACAGGCAGGCATAAACAATAGCTGACTATTATGTTTTGAGATCTCTACCTACACTGCTTTATATCTTACATTTAGCTAGGTAAGTATAGGTTATTAGGTTAGTTTTAAAGATAGTTTTAAGTTGTCTAATAAATAATAAATTAAATTAAAAACTTAACCGTAGTCCGTAGGTAGGGGTCGGTATCCAGACATACCTACCCTTCTAGATTAAGTAATTATACCTACTTATGCCTATTTAAATTATTATTAAGTGCATAGGTACCGTTAGGCCTACTTAGTTTTCCTACCCCATTTATTAATTTTAATTCAAAATTATTAGGTAACAGTAAATGGCCTACCTACCCTATTTCATATTTAAGAAAACTCGAATCAAGGCTCTACTAAACATTTAAGTTTTTTTGTTAGTTAGGCGTAATTAAATTACTACGTACCTACCTACCTATGTAGGTAGGTATTCTTTCTTGTAGGTAAGAAGGGACATAATTTGAACAATAATAATGTTTTATTGAGTTCAAAGAACGATTATGACTTTCCGCCGTACTGTGACGTCTGGTAGGTAATATAATTTTCATTTAATTGCCTGCTTATATTTTCAATGGAATAAGAATACCTAGCTTAGTACCTAACAACTTAGATAGGTACCTACTGAGTTAAATAATGTAAAATAACATAACGTTAATGACAAATGCAACACCTATATTAAATTATCAAAATTACCTACAGTTGAGAGGTTATTGGCCTATCTTCCTATAGGTACCTACTTTGTGCCTAAGTATACCTACTTAGCAGTGGCGTGCAGCTCATAGAGGCATAAACGCACTGCTTACTCTCATTGTAATAAGTCAATGCTTATTTTTCATTTTAACCTGCCGTAAAATAAGTTCATACCTAAATGCATACCCTGGCTTGAACTCCTGTGCACGCCACGTCTACCTAGGTAGGTATATAGGTACCTACTAGGTAGGTACCTACCTCAACTCCTCGGTGGCCAAATACCTATGATGAGATCCTGATTCCTGATAGGTTTTCCATCTTGGTACCTACCTAATACCTATGTCCTATATCTATATCTAATGTTTTAACATACCGAAGTGCTGAAACCACAGAATATGTGTACCTACTACTTATGTGTGTAAATATGAATAATAAGTAAAACCTAGTTATTAATTTGTTTCCTTGTACCTACTATGTGTGTAAATATGAATAATAAGTAAAACCTAGTTATTAATTTGTTTCCTTGTACCTATTAAAGTAGCTTTTGTTCCTGTTACCTATTGTTATACTAACAACCTACGTAACAGTACGCGCCAGAAAATAATGTATGACGTTTTGTCGGTCCCAACGACAGAGACAATGCTCTACAAATGTACTTAATCAATTTAGCAAAGGCAACTTGTTTACCGTCGTCCGTCGGCGCATTTTAAGTTAGCGCTCCAACGGAATCGACTCAGAGGTGCGATTGTGTACAACTTGACGATGTACCTAAATGGTATTGATTTGACAACATAAACGTACCTACGATTTCAGTTGTCAAACGACTATTTGAATAATGTACCCGTCAAAATCGGTTGAACGGATGGGCCGTGAAAGGCTAGCAGACAGACAGACAGACAGACGGACAGACCGGTAGACACACTTTCGCAGTTATAATATTAGTATGGATAGTAATTATCTAGGGAAGTATACCTACCTAATAAGCATGTCCAATGTCCTACCTAGGTACTTATAGAGAATGTCATAAAAACTCGGATCCCTTTATTAGTGCATCATTATAAGTATTAGTTGTTCTTCATCAATTACATGCTATCGACACCTCTCTATTTGTTTCTGTCTGTCATTGACTAATTAGGTTTGCAAGACCTGTTACATTTAATTAATTTTTCATGCCTACTTTGTAGGTAGGTCTATTTTTACCCGACTTCTGCAAAGCCAAGGGTTATGATTTTGGCAGTCTATGTATGTATATATGTACCTACCTACCTATGCATGCATGTATGTAGGTAGGTACGTCTCATTTTTAATCTAAATCACAAACAGGACGCAGTCTTAGGCCGTTTTGCATGGAAATGAGTTCCCAATGCTTAGGTACTAAGTTTGTACCTAAATTTGAGCAAATACTCTATACTCAATTTGAGCAAATTTACGACCTCCCTGGCGCAGTGGTAAGCGCTGTTTATTAGTGGGAGGTCCCGGGTTCGACACAGAGGGACGACACACTTTCGCATTTATAATATTAGCACAGCCTTGAAATATATTAGTATGGATTACCTACTGTGACATTAGGTATGCTGTGATAGCCTAGTCACTAGTGGTTACGGTCAGTCTTCTATTCGAAAGATCGGGGGTTCGAGTTCGGGCACGCACCTCAACTTCTATTACTTAATATGTGCGTTTTACAAAATTATATAGTAAACATTGTAGGGTAACCTGCATGCCTGAGAGTTTTTAATAATGCTCTCAACGGTGTGTAAAGGCTGCCAATCCGCACTTGGCCAGCGTGGTGGACTATGACCAAAACCCTTCTCATACTGAGAGGAGACCTGTGCTCTGTAGTGAGCCGGCTATGGGTTGATCATGATGATGATTACCTACTGTTAATAATTATTATTGGTCTTTTCCAATTTAGCTCAAGTGGAACTCAAACGTTCGACGTTTCAGGTAAACTAGTTAAACCGTTGATCCTATTTGGGTAATGAAACGTAACCTATGTGAAGTTTATAACGTACCTACCTACTTGATTAGCTGATAGGTTTAAAGACTTTAGGTATTTTCTTAAAAAAAAAAAAAGTTCACTTACATGAGAACAATTTTATACATATATTAACAAATAATAAATATAGAAGAAAACATAATCTAAGGTACGGTGACTTTATAGTTTATACCATATACATTATACCTATTCTCATAAGTTTTAAGTTGAATACTTACCTATTTTTTTTGCTTGAAGCGCGTTGGGCTTATGCTCAGGTGGAAGAAGCGCCGGAATAACCAGATGTGATGTGTGGCGCAGTTTGCTAAATAAACGTCTTTTCTTTCTTCTTTCTTTTAATTTTTCCCGCGATGCCCGCGACTTCGTCCGCGTGGATTTTGGTTTTTAAAATCCCATGAGAACTCATTAATTTTCCGGGTTAAAATGTAGCCTATGTCTTAGTCTATGTCCTTAACTACCTACCTATATATTCATGGTAAGCATTCCCTACTCCGCCGATCCTCTGTTGCTCCGTTGCAGCGCGATCGAAGGACAAACCCACAAACAAACAAACTTTCGCATTTAGTCTGCGCAGAGTCAAAGTGTGCTCTACATATGGGTATCTCAACCTAACACTTCTGTAATGCACAATTTAGACGATATACTGTGTCATTCTCAACCTTATGCATTGCACAAAGTTTGAATATGACACAATTGGTACAGTACGCGGCCGAAAGTAATGTACATCGACCTTTAGAAGGAGATAGCAAATTTGTAGAGCACTCTCTCTGTCGTTGAGACCGACACAACGTCACATATGTATGAGTGACAGAGACAACGCTCTACAAAGCTGAAACGTCATTCTAAAGGCGGATGTACATTAAGTACTTTCGGCTGCGTACTGTAAGTATGTCGTGTTAATTCCAGTGTAACTCTCATTTGTCCGAGCCGTCCGCCGGCTCGCGGCCTATGAATTAGCGAGAAGGCACGTCGCGAAGGCATTGCGTGGAACAGCGCTTTTCTAC
The DNA here is from genome assembly GCF_902806685.2 of Maniola hyperantus. NCBI lineage: Eukaryota > Metazoa > Arthropoda > Insecta > Lepidoptera > Nymphalidae > Maniola > Maniola hyperantus. The sequence goes on along the minus strand of NC_048564.1, from coordinate 16,863,844 downwards.
CATATCGGGGCTATTAAGCACTAACTGGACGGAATGGTCAATTGCATTCGTTCAATTAGACGGAAAATTGTTGAGATCATGCATACAAACGCGTTCAGTGTTTACTAACTCGAGGCGCATTAAAGTGCGCCATGGACCCATGGACCCATGGACCCGCCCGCGCCGCGCGTACCTAGTACCTACCTATTCATTAAGCAATTTTTAATAGCCAGGCCGATCTATGGAGCTTACTTCGACTTTGCTTGCTGCTTTTAATTATATGAAGAAGAAATGAGAGAAATAGTTAGATATGGTACCTACCTACTGATTCTGAGCATAACTAAATTTTAGAGTATTCGCATCCTCTTCTTCCTAATCTTAAATATATAATAGGAAAAAGGTGACTGACTGACTGACTGATCTATCAACGCACAGCTTAAACTACTGGACGGATCGGGCTGAAATTTGGCATGCAGATAGCTATTAAGTATAACGTAGGCATCCGCTAAGAAAGGGTTTTTGAAAATTCAACCCCTAACGGGGTGAAACAGGGGTTTGAAATTTGTGTAGTCCACGCGGATGAAGTCGCGGAGTCCTCTTAAAATGAGAAGAGTGTAGGCCACAGTCTGCCACGCTGACCCGCATCAGCTGTCGACCTAACTTACCCATTTGCCCGTCCGTGGGCCGTAACATGGTGAAACAATGAGGACGATCAATAAGCCGAGTGTAAAAAAAAAATATAACAATAATTGGCAAAGTGCGGACTGTGTGCGGGTTTTGGTAAGCCTAAAATAAAGGCATATGAGTAGGGGCTAAAGGTGCGCGGCGGCGCTGCCGGGCAAGCTTAAGGGTACGCTCCCACGGGCCGCTGCTGACGACACGGCTTTCCCAGAATGAGACGAGTCCACCAAGTTCAGATTGGCAGACTTCACACAACTTTTAGAACACTTTGAAGAACTTTAAAAGCTAGAGGTGCCTTACTGGGATCGAATCCTGAACTCCCTAAAAATCTTACGGCCGGCCGACGTCTTAACCATTAGGCTATTACCGCTTTTAACTTATATTTATTTTCATAGAGTTTAGTATTAGTATTGTCGCGTGAGCCGCAGCGTCGCGCGCGTCAATCGCTTTGTTCGCGTCCCACGGAACTCCACCTTTAAGGCTTATAAATAACGTTTAACCGGGCCGGATCCGGAGCCGGGGCACCGGGCCGGATTATGAGGTCGGAGGACTCAATTAAAGTGTGCCACCGGAGCGGACTTTTGCGACCTCCCAATGGATTTGCAGATAAATGGATTCACTTTAGGCGCAGGTCGCAGCATTGCGTTGCCACTCGCCATTGACTTATATATTACTTCGTATGAAAAGGGTTATTAAACAAACAAAATGGCACCGACTCATTGGTGCTTATGCACCAATGCAACCTCAGTGACGTCTGGATGTCAAACGGGTCTAAGAGATGGCGCTGATTTGATTTCTAAACCGTGAAAATTTTTGTTCGCTTGACCATATCTTGTCATTTATATCGATGCCACTCGCACATTGCGTCGGATTAAGACTTCCAAAAAGGAGGTGGTTCTCAATTCGGCCGTTTTTTTTAATTTATTTTGTTTTAGAGGAAAACTTAGATACAGGTAAGGAAAAAGTAAATAGACAAAAACAAAGAAAATTGAAGCTAATAACAAATTATGTAGACTTTTTTTTAATTTTTATTCTAATACAAGTACCTAGTAGTAGTAGGTAAGTGATGCTGCAGTCTAAGATGAGATCGGGCTAACCTGTAAGATGAGATCGGGCTAACCTGTAAGATGAGATCGGGCTAACCTGTAAGATGAGATCGGGCTAACCTGTAAGGGCAGTTTTTATTAAACCCATAATTACCTATCCCTTTGGTTTCTACAAGGCATCGTACCGGAATGCTTTTGGCGGCACGGCTTTGCCGGTAGTGTGGTAACTAGCCACGGCCGAAATCTCCCCCTAGACCAGTCCAGAGAAAGACAAATTATAAAATTCCACATTTCCATTGCCGGGTATCGAACCCGGGACCTTTCACTAATAAGACCATGGCACTCACCACTGCGCCAGGGAGGTCGTTATGATTGTTATCTATTTATAAATACCTACTCGACAGATCGAGACGGCTACCGGGGTGGGGAGGGAGCCCACGCTATAACCCGGCGCGGGAAAGCGCGGGTGAAGTGAGGGTGTGAGAGTCCCCCCCCCTCCCCTCATACCCCGATTGCTATCTGGATCTATCGCGTTTACATACTATAGGTAGGTAGGTACAGTACGCGGCCGAAAGTAATGTAGGTACATCGACCTTTAGAAAGAGAGATCAAATTTGTAGAGCACTGCCTCTGTCGTTGAGACCGACAAAACATCACATAGGTATGAGTGACAGAGATAACGCTCTACAAAGCTGAAGTGTCATTCTAAAGGCCGATGTACATTACTTTCGGCCGCGTAGGTACCGTACTGACTTTGACCAAACTAAATCAAATCATTTAATCAGTTTTTATTAAATCAGTTTTTATTGATCAAAAACATACATAGGTTACAAGTACATCTGCATATTTAAAAGTAACAAATACATGCTTATAATAAGATACCAATTTTGTTAAGTATACAGAAATACCGACTGTCCCTAAGCTAGGTATATACCTGTGTTTTAGGCGACAGCACTCTCCTTAAAATTCATGACTCATTTTATAATAGAAAGGAAATGAAAACGGCATGTAAGGTAGGTATAAAATTAAACATATTTACACTATTTCAGTTAGAAACAGGTGTGTGTGTTTGTGTGTGTGTGTGTGTGTGTGTGTATTATATATTTATTTTGTAGTAATAATATATATTTTGATATAATATATATATATATATATATGATATATATATATATGTATTTAATTATATTATCATTTCCAACAACTTTTCAGTATCACAATATGTTCGTGTAAGTAACCACTCTTTGACTCTTTTTTTGCATTCGTTTTTATTTAAGGGATATATATTTAAGACTTTATTTATTTCATTATAGATTCTACAACTATTGATATAGTATTGTCTCCCTGCCAGTTTAGTTTTGTGTCTACCCGTTTTACAAATTTGATCCATTCTTCTCTTTGCAAGGTTTTTATCGAAATTTAGGGAATTATGTTTACGTGTTATAATTTGTAGTAAATAGAGCTGGCGTACCGTAAGAACCTTGCAATCTCTATATAGATCTATTGTGGGGAATCTAAAAGGTCTGTTTGTCATAACTTTTAAAATAGATCTTTGTGCTCTCTCTAGCTGTAACAGCAATGTTTTATTGCTACCTCCCCAGACCGATATGCAGTACATGAGTAGCGATTTGACTATCGCATAATATACCATAAAGATAGTACTTTTATCTGCTGATGTCCTAAGCTTCTTAAATATATATATTAATTTTCTTATTTTTGTTGTTAACTTTGATATATGTAATTTCCAAGACAACGTGTTATCTATAATAAGTCCAAGATATTTTATATCTGTAGCATATTCTACAGTAGGGCAATCACAATTTGAGGTTTTATCAAAAGAGTTACAGATATGGGCTTTCAATATGCTTTTATTAGCCGAGGGTTGAGAGGCAGCAGAGGGTGAAAAGGTAAGGAATTTAGTTTTGGTAACGTTTAGGCTGAGTAAATTTGCAGCTAACCAATCTGATACCTTTTTTAGTGCATATTCAGCATTTCTAAACGTATTCTCCCATGTGTTCCCTGTAATGAGTAAGACAGTATCATCTGCGTAAGCTATAGTTTTGCAATTTGGAATAGCCAGGCGACAGAGATTATTTATGTATATAAGAAATAACGTAGGTCCCAATATGCTACCCTGTGGGACCCCGTAGGTGAGAGGCATATCATCGCTTAAGTATTCATTAACTTTTATTTGCTGCGAGCGGTTTGATAGATAATCTTTAAAAATATCCAGCGCTATACCCCTGATACCTATTTTATACAATTTATCAAGTAGTATGGGGATAGAAACAGTGTCAAATGCTTTGGATAAGTCCAGGAAAACCCCAACGCATTTTAGTCTCTGGTCTAACGACCTAGTAATCGTTTCAGTTAAATCGAGAGCCGCGTCTTCCGTTGATTTCCTTTTCCTAAAGCCATACTGATTAGGGGATAAGAGATTTTGTGTTTCTAAATAGCTAACTAACCTATTATTTAAGACCTTCTCAAATATTTTTGAAAGCGAAGTAAGCATAGAAATGGGTCTATAATTATTTACACTGCTTCTATCGCCACTTTTGAATACAGGAGTTACCAAAGCCTTCTTAAAACAGTTTGGGAAAATACCCTTCGATAAAGAGAGATTACAAATACTAGAGATAATTGGAGCTAAGGTAGTACAACTTAAATTTAAATTTCGTCATGTTATTAAGTAAACATGTTAATAAATCAAGACACTTCACGGTTTTCAAATCGGCGACTGCATTCGCGCGTGTTATATTACGATAAAATTGGATACATAATTATTATGCTAAAATTCATCTAATCATAAACTTGGAGTCTACAATAAATATTTGTAGTAATAATTTAAACAGAATCGTTATCCCGCGACAGGATATCAACGTCAATGTTACCCAGCCCGAAGGATTATGATTTAATAGTGTTTTATATTCTTAATTGTTGTCCAATTTAATATCTAGGAATGTGACAATACGATAAATAATATTATGTGAATTTTCAATACTGGTAACTAATTATTCATTGTAAATTAAATACTGTCAATGTACTAAGAGTGACATTATACTAAGCTATTGTCAACATACAGTTGGCAATAGCTATTATGTGAAATAATAATGTTGTGTAAACTGTCAATTTAAGTCGCTTATTATTATTGTAAATTATTAATACGTAGACCATCAATGTTACTGATTTTATTATTGTAAATTGGGTGTGTCAACATACCTTTTGTCAACAAACCCAAAATAAATAATGATTAATATTAAGATCATGTGATAGTCGATATCCGCCTTGTTTGCGATGGCAGTGTTATAAAAGTACCCTACCTCGACAGAAAGGGGACAGTCTTGTATCGACAGCCCAGAGCAAACACAGCGGACCTTACTGAAGTTAAGTATTCTTATATTGTATTATAATGTAATGTAATCATTTGCCTTTTGTAGGTTACCTGTTGTAACTGTGTACCAAATATGTACCTACTACTTTACTCAACGTTCTAATGTTTTAAAAGATGTGTGTTATGGAGTTTCTTTGCCCTTTCTTCTCCATGACTAAACACCTTAGCGAAATGGGTGGTAGATTCATTTTAATATAAATAGATCAATGCTGAACAAATACAATTCAGTTATTATTCGACTTGGTTGGTTTTACTTCTGTATTTATCACCTACCCTCTTGTGCTATTTATTTTATACATTGAGATAAAAGTAAACACTAGGTTGTTAGCTTCTAAATTATTATAGAAGCCTGTTTATATGATTAGGATTCTTACTTTGAAATAATACAGCAGATGCTTTGCTTGATTTTTAATTACTTAGTATTGGCCTTACCTGACAAATAATTGATAAATGATAACTTTCATTAGTAATCATTGGATTTAATTTATCATCACTATTAAAGCCCACTGTCTTAACTTCTCTCTTCTTTTACCATAAAATCTCACACGCGCGAGATTACGTCGATAGTCGTTGCAATCGATTACTCGCAGCTTTTGGTCTCAACTCGATGAACGAGCCGCGTGAAACTCTGCTGCATATGCGAGTAAGTTTTTATTTTATTTTATCGATTCTCTATTTTGGAGTAATGCTGACATTATAACGCACTTTGACTTTGCTCAGACTTAAGATACCTACTATTCATTATAAGTCGATACTACTGTTAAAAGGAGACAGCGTTATATCGCTGGCATACATGGATCTCGTTTTAACTGAAACTTAAGTCTGAGCAAAGTCTAAGTATGCTTTATAAAGTAGGTAAGGTAAGTAGTTATGCACCGAAATAAAGCATAGTCATCGAATTTTTTAAAAAATATAACCAGTGTCACTCGGGATAATCTAACTATTCCATCGATATCACATTACATCCAAATCTGTTCAGGCATTTACAAGTTATGCAGGAATAAACAAATTCACATACCTATACATGTAGGTATACCTATACCTACATGAACCTTAAAAACAAAATAGTCCTTTTTTGGGCAGTTGCGTAAATATTTATCTTTTTTGTTTGCAAAAGTATATGCCACTTACATCGCCAATGTGGGTAGACGTTACCTATTTATAGATAATTTAATGTCAGGCATAATCACCATTAATCGGCCGATTGTCGTGAAAACGCGCTCTTTACCCAAGTTTCGAATATAGTAATTTAACGACCGATGTTGCGTTCACGACTCGATAGTAAGAGTAATTAATCGAGATGGGAAATGACAATTTTATTTTTACGAGTAAAGCTGTGGTCAAGCAAAACGCGTGGCTGCAAAACTCGCTTCGAACGACGATCCTCAGAAGTCTGCGATCGCGGAGCATATTCTACAACCAGGAGCAAAACACTGGATCCAACTCCACTACCTCTGAGTTCTTTCCACAGACCGCCACTGTGCTATAACTATACCGAGATTAGTGTGCGAAGTGATTGAAATGCGCAAACACCAGAATTTTAGTCGTGAGGATGGCTATAAGCTAGCAATTATTTGGAATCCAATGGTAGAATTATGCAAATCAGAACAGCATCGTACGACATCCAAAGTGACTTTGTGAGTGTATTTTGGCGGACAGCTCGAACAAGAAAGTGGGTAGTTCGGTAGCATGACAGCTCGAACAATCTCTCGCCGCACTCCGACGTGATCACGTCTCATGCAACTTGGTCGAAATATCGTCCCGCGTACTGTTTGACCCTCTTTCGTGCTGTTGGATTACGCGATGTGTTTGACCAAGGCCCAATGCATTAACATGCTATACGCTCGGCTGCACGGGAACTGCGTGGAATCCTTCTATAGGCTGCTGTTATTGAAACGTTACGAGGTGTGTCTTAATTGACTGATATCCATGATTGGTGTGTTCCAGGGCCAAGTGGCATTTATATTGTAATGCATTGTAGTTTAATAGAGTAGGTATAATAACTGCATTTTTAGGTATTGTCACAGTTCACAACGGTTAGGGAACTTGAAGTAAAACGTCGAGGCTTCTACGTCACTGGCAGGCGTCAAATGTTCCTACATTTGACGCTAGGTAACCTATGAATCGCCTATTTTTCCTAGGATTGGGCAAAAGAAACATTTTGTTTTAAAACTGGTCCCAAATACAAAAACATGTTTAAAACCACAAAATACATGTTAAGTATACCTAAACCAAAACGCCTACTCTGAAAATGGTCCCTTCATGTAAACTAAAATGCCAACTTTAGAAATGGTCCAGTTAAATAAACTAAAATGCCAACCTAGAAAATGGTGCCTATAGATAAACCAAAATGCCAACCTTGAAATTGGTGCCTATAGATAAACCAAAATGCCAACCTTGAAATTGGTGCCTATAGATAAACCAAAATGCCAACCTTGAAATTGGTGCCTATAGATAAACCAAAATGCCCATGCCTACATGTTGAAAATGGTGCCTATAGATAAACCAAAATGCCAACCTTGAAAATGGTGCCAAGAGATAACCAAAATGCCAACCTTTAAAATAGTGCCTATAGATAAACCAAAATGCCAACCTTGAAAATGGTGCCAATAGATAAACCAAAATGCCAACCTTGAAAATGGTGCCAATAGATAAACCAAAATGCCAACCTTGAAAATGGTGCCAAGAGATAAACCAAAATGCCTACCTTGAAAATAGTGCCTATAGGTAAACCAAAATATTTGGCAATATCATCCGCTTCGAGTAGCGCAATAAATGAGTTACTGTAACATATTGCGCGTTAAATAGCGCGAATTCGGCGTCGCGTCGTCGGAGTTATCGCGCAATCCGCTGACGATAATTGAATGGAATCGCGTTAAATAACCATTAGGTACCTACTTAATAATTGTTGCTGCGGATGCACTGATCATATTCACGCCTATCCTATAGGCTATATAACCCTTAACTACCTTCTTATTTTAAGGGTTCCGTACCTCAAAAGGAAAACGGAACCATAGGGGTTCCGTTTTTTCCTTTTTAGGATCACTTTGTTGTCTGTCTATCTGTTTGTCTGTCTGTCTGTCTGTATGTCAAAGAAACCTACCGGGTACTTCCCGTTGACCTAGAATCATAAAATTTGGCAGGTAGGTAGGTCTTATAGCAGACATAAGGGGAAAAATCTGAAAACCATGAATTTGTGGTTACATCACAAGAAAAAAAAACGTGTTCATAAAAAAATATTGATATTTTCTAATTTTTAAGTAAGATTACCTACTATACCGACCAAGTGGGGTATCATATGAAAGGGCTTTTACTTGTACATTCTAAAACAGATTTTTATTTATTTTTAGGCACAATATTTTTTGATTTACCGTGAAAAATTTGATAAAATACGATTGTAGTACGGAACCCTCAGTGCGCGAGTCTTACCCGCACTGGGCCGGTTTTTAAATATCTAAACGAAACTTACATGGTTGGAATCGTGGGCATCATTCTTATTCTAATCAGTACTTACCTACCTACTCATATTACTTATCAGTACCCATATTATAAGCGAATGTCAGTCATAAAAGCTGCGTACCAAGTTTCAACTCAATCCGTTCTGTAGATCGAGGTGTGCGTTGATAGATCAGTCAGTCAGTCAGCTTTCCATTTATACAGGTAACTAGCTTATATCCCCGCAACTTCGTCTGCGTGAACTACGCAAATTTCTAACCCCTTTTTCACCTTCATAGGGATTAAATTTTCAAAAACCCTTTCTTAGCAGATGTCCTAATAGCTATCTGCATGCCAAATTTCAGCATTATACGTCCAGTAGTTTGAGCTGTGCGTTGATAGATCAGTCAGTCAGTCAACTTTTTCTTCATCTAATCTAATCTAAATCAGCCTGTCCTGTGTGGCGTCGCGTCCGGGCAAAGGCCTCCCTCCGATCCTTCCTGCACAATTTCCTATTTTGTGCCTCTTCAGGCCACGTAACTGTAAACATTTTCTTTATATAGGTATATAAAAGATTATTGTCCTCATCTCGACATAAATCCATTACAAAGCAATGTACCTAGCCTCGCTGTATACAGCACAATACCTAATTTAATCCTTTATATAGTACCTACAACAAGTCCCAACTCCCAGCGGATGCGTTCAGCTGTGGGCGTAGGCTCCACGCCAAACTAGCCCGCTCTGGCAGCTCCATATTTAAATTGCGTTTTAACCGACCATTTACAGTCCGCAACGCGAATATTTTATCTTTCGTCCTTTATAAAGCACTAGTTGATATTTGCGACTTCGCCCCAATGGAATTTTCTCTTATTAGGGTTCCGTACCTCAAAAGGAAAACTGAACCCTTATAGGAACACTTGGTTGTCTGTCAGTCTGTCTATCTGTCTGGTTGTCTGTCTGATATCAAGAAACGTAGAGAGTACTTCCAGTTGACCTAGAATCATGAAATTTGACAGGTAGGTAGGTCTTATAGCACACGTAAGGGGAAAAATTCGCAAACTGTGAATTTGTAGTTACATCACGACAACAATTAAAATATGTATGTTCTAAATAAATAAATTAATTAAAATATTTTTTATTCAATTAAACTTTTGCAAGTACCAACTTTTGAATCGTCAAATGCATCGACCACTGGTTCGGAATGCCTTTCCTATTCGTACGAGGCCGTAGGATTTCGACGATGTAGAGGTGCATACACTGCATACCTTGGCGATGCCTCCTTACAATGTCACACACTTATTTTGGAGCACCCTGTGTTATCCCACAAATACGTGTTCGCCTCTTGTGGTGAGACCTATACTTTAAAGTTAAAGCTGCTGTTTAAATGGACCCCTGTGCGTCAAACCTCGAGAGTCTACTGTAAAGACGCAGACACATAGCTGTATTGGGTGTGTTGTGTGTTGTGACTACAGATTCAGAATAAGGCTGGTCTTTACAACGTTCCGTACGTATGCAAAGTTGAAGTGGCAATGGCCAGGGCACATAGTTCGGAAAACTGATAGACGTTGGGGTCCCAAGGTGCTGGGATGGCGACCTCGCACCGGAAGACGCAGTGTTGGAAGACCCTCCACCAGGTGGACGGACGACATTAGACGAGTCGCAGGGAGCCGCTGGATTCAGGCGGCGCAAGACCGTGGGGTGTGGAAGTCCCTATAAGAGACCTATGTCAAGCAGTGGACGTCTATCGGTTAATGATGATGATGATGATAATACAACGTACCTACTTTGACTTCGCTCAGACCTAAGTTTTAGGTAGGTAAAACGAGACTGGCTAACACTAGAATTCATAGTCAAGGTAGGGGCTTCTTTAGAGGACCATTCAGACGACATTTGTGTTATATTCAACTTTAATATATATATTACCTCCTTGATCCTTCTCCATGATAATGAGGCTATTATACAATTTGTGAATTAATTAGTGATAAAGAGACACTAGTTGTCCTAAGTACGAGTACATGAAATAAATAAATTATGATTTTAATTTGTGTTGCGAGTCATCACACAGCTGATGTGTCTGCACCTTTAAAGCCCCAATCATTTTAATAATCGGTTATCGATTTGGATGGCGTGCCTCTTAAAGGACCAACAGTTAGTGTGTTTCCAGCCCGCGGCTACTTCTCTATACATAAATTACCTACACATGTTGTTTAAACCGCGCATATCATGTCTGTGCATTGATTTTGAAAAATGACTCAAAAGACGACGAAATGAATGGCGCATTGGTGGTTCCTCTGGTAGGTACTGCAAATATTCATGGGCGGCGGTCATCACTTAACATCAGGTGACCCGCCTGCTCGTTTGCTCGCCATTTAAAAAAAAGAAAAAAAGAATACTGTACACTTGTACAGTATTATAGGTACTTTAGAGTGAAATTGCACTTATCCGTCTATCCGTCTGTTACAGCCTTATAACTTCTAAATTACGAAGAACTACCAATCACGGAACTCTAAAAAGTTTAGCTTTTCACTCTGGCCAAGTCCCAGGCAACGGCTAGTTAAGGATTATTATATTTATTAACTTTATTTTTAATCCGCGGCCTACCGTTACGACATCGTGAACTTATCTCGGATCTGTACAGTTAGTATAAGATTTCATAGTTTTAAAAATACCAAAGTCGAAATCGACTGTTTCCATACATCTACAGGCAGCGACACAGCGGAAATATTGCGAACTAAAGATGATCGAGTGTTTGCGAGTATAGCTTTCAACTTTACGATACCAATTACCACATAACTACGTCACCATCGAGAATGGTTTGCGTTTACCTACACCAATACCAATATCGAGTAATTTGGCAGTACGAGTCCTAAGTTTGACGTCCTAAAACTAGTAAATGACGTCATTTTCGCTTATGGATACGAGTCGATAGTCGAATTGTAACTCACCAAAAAATACTCGGTGAGAGAAGCGTGAAAGCTTATTGATAATTAAACAAAATGATGAAATTTAATAAGTGAAGTGCCTTAATTTGCCCACGGAGGCAAGGAGAATGTTTGGGAAGGTAGTCAAAGCTAACCGTCGTGATTGTGTAACTTAAATTTGGTTCAGCGGCGTAATTTGTGATGTGCGCAGTGTATCGGTCAAAGAAACAGGTTCTCACATAGCCCAAACCCTCCAGCAAGTTGAAGTGACAGTGAACAATCCATGCATGTCGTACTGGGTTGAGCATCCGTCAAAGAAACAGGTTCTCACATAGCCCAAACCCCCCCGTAAGTTGAAGTGGCAGTGAACAATCCTTGCCTGTCGTACTGGGTTGACCATCCGTCAAAGAAACAGGTTCTCACATAGTCGAAACCCCCCAGCAAGTTGAAGTGGCAGTGAACAATCCATGCCTGTCGTACTGGGTTGAGCATCCGTCAAAGAAACAGGTTCTCACATAGTCGAAACCCCCCAACAAGTTGAAGTGGCAGTGAACAATCCATGCCTGTCGTACTGGGTTGAGCATCCGTCAAAGAAACAGGTTCTCAAATAGTCGAAACCCCCCAACAAGTTGAAGTGGCAGTGAACAATCCATGCCTGTCGTACTGGGTTGAGCATCCGTCAAAGAAACAGGTTCTCACATAGTCGAAACCCCCCAGCAAGTTGAAGTGGCAGTGAACAATCCATGCCTGTCGTACTTGGTTGAGCATCCGTCAAAGAAACAGGTTCTCACATAGTCGAAACCACCCAGCAAGTTGAAGTGGCAGTGAACAATCCATGCCTGCGTTCCTACTGAGTTGAGATTTGGTACCACAGCATACCTACAAGTACCTAGTGGGGTACCGACCGATGGACCGTTCATATTATAGAGTAGGTACCTAACGTGAAGTGGCTGAATGAGGATGCCTCAAGACTGGATGTAGAAGACAGACATCCACAGGCTAAAATGATAGATAATGATAATAGTGCATCTCGGATGAATCATTTTGTGCAGCGATGACTGGATGTAGAAGACAGACATCCACAGGCTAAAATGATAGATAATGATAATAGTGCATCTCGGATGAATCATTTTGTGCAGCGATGACTGGATGTAGAAGACAGACATCCACAGGCTAAAATGATAGATAATGATAATAGTGCATCTCGGATGAATCATTTTGTGCAGCGATGACTGGATGTAGAAGACAGACATCCACAGGCTAAAATGATAGATAATGATAATAGTGCATCTCGGATGAATCATTTTGTGCAGCGATGACTGGATGTAGAAGACAGACATCCACAGGCTAAAATGATAGATAATGATAATAGTGCATCTCGGATGAATCATTTTGTGCAGCGATGACTGGATGTAGAAGACAGACATCCACAGGCTAAAATGATAGATAATGATAATAGTGCATCTCGGATGAATCATTTTGTGCAGCGATGACTGGATGTAGAAGACAGACATCCACAGGCTAAAATGATAGATAATGATAATAGTGCATCTCGGATGAATCATTTTGTGCAGCGATGATTGGATGTAGAAGACAGACATCCACAGGCTAAAATGATAGATAATGATAATAGTGCATCTCGGATGAATCATTTTGTGCAGCGATGACTGGATGTAGAAGACAGACATCCACAGGCTAAAATGATAGATAATGATAATAGTGCATCTCGGATGAATCATTTTGTGCAGCGATAGCCATCCATACATATAGCTCGCAGAATGCATTTACTTGTAGCGTTGTAAGATCGATCACAAAGAGTATGTCACACCTTGATCATTGAGGCAAAGGTAAGATATGCACAATTTATTACCTACCTATACCTAGGTACCTAATACCTACATAATATTATTCTAAGCCTTATGGGTAGGTACATCAAACGTGTGGCTCAAATTTCCTACTAAGTAGGTGCCTACTTACATTAATTTATGATTCAATTATACATATAAGTTGGTACCTACATCTGATAAAATCAACCCATTTTTTCACCAGAATAGAAACCTAGGTAGGTACCTACCTACCAGGTATATTAAGAAACATACATACAATAACAGAAAATACCTACCTACTACCTACCATTACTTGCATCCATTCACAAACAAGAAAGTAGGTACTTAATTTATCTATATATAAAAAAGGAAAAGCTGACTGACTGATCTATCTAATTGAAATTTGTGTAGTCCTCGCGGACAAAATCGCGGGCACAATCTAGTATAGAAGGGTATAAGTTAGTAAAATTTTGTATGAAATGGACCTACCTACCAAATTTAGCTAGCTTATTATATTAAGTATTTTTCTAAAATAAATTATTATTTTCAGGTTGCAGATCATCTATGGTACCTAACCTATACTTACCAGATTATGTTGCCTATCTTCCAGCTACCTAAGCTAGGGCCACTAGAACCTAACTTAATTCAAGAGTCAAGACTGCAACTAACCTGGGGGTCATCAGACTTGTAGAATACCTATATAATTTGAACTGTTTATGATGTACCTACTTAAATACACCTTATGAATTTTACAGCTGATGTAAAATACTTATACGCATACCTACCTACTTATAGTATCTAATTTAAATTTAAACAAAAGAATTTAATTTGTTTTATTTCATCCTAAAAAAAGTAAGTTTTCAGATGATACTAATAATAGTTAAAAAGTATTCTGGAATTTGCCTGCCTGGATATTTCCGGGAATCTATGATCAAAACTAAATTAAAATGACAGGTTTATGTGTATTGCTGTTCCTTTCATAAGCTCCCTGCACTGCAGAAAAGGATAGCAATACATTTAGACCTCGTCTAACAGAATTAGCCACACTGTCCCCAACTGTTTGTGCACCAAGTCTCATCAAAATCGGTTCAACACTTCAAAGATTAGCTCACAATTTTTTTAATTATGAGCTTATTGAGAACGTAACAGGCAATTTTCAATTTTGTTTATTTGTATGAACATTTTGAAACGTGCAGCCTTGATGGGGGTAGCTGAGGTAAAAGGGAGGGGAGGGAAATCATTCCCTTGGAAGGAGTGATTTTCCGCCGGGGATGTATACTTTTTTAAATGATTTTTGATTTTGATAAAATTGTCATTGACTTAAAACAGCCTCGGTAGGGGGCGGCGGGGTAAGTCAACCCCTTCACTCCTTCAGCCAGAGACTCACTCACGTTTTGTATGGATGAATCCAGAGACTCCGGAACGTCCCTATCTCCTCTTCTTTTCTCCATCAAGGCGGCAAGTCTCAAAAGCTAGCCCGTTGTATGTAGGTATGAATTAAAATGCCTATAAAAGAATCTTATGGCATGACTAGCTATAAAAACACTATGTTCATAATAGAAAAGCAGAGACAAAAAACATTTTATTTACTATTAAATTTTTATATTGTTATAAAACTGTAGTTTGTTGCGCAGTGTTACTGCACTTAGATGACTTATGAGGATTCTGTAGAGTGTAGTCTTGATGCAGCAAAATCAACTTGCATTCTTCTAACAAAGTGGATTAGGCAGGTGGTGTGGTCATTCACAGGCTGTTAACATAACGTAACTAACTGGTCCACAGTTATCACTGAAAAAATAGAAATTATTGATCTTTAATTTTTTAAATTGCTAATTAGACAAGAACTATTCTTCTTATTTTACTATCTATCTTAATGAGGTCTAAGTTTTATTTATAATATTAATTAATAAGTAGATGATGCCCGTGACTTTATCCGCGCTGATTTAAAGGGTAAAAGTAGCCTATCTCCTTCTCCAGCATGTAACAAAGCTCCACACTAAATAATTTATACTCGCAACTTCATTTATCTTGTGGGAACTGTTCGATTTTCAGAGCCTAGTTTATTTAAAAATAGGCTATATCCATCCCCAGGATGAAAGATCTTTGTACCTTTTGTCAAAATTGGTTGAACGGATGAGCTGTAAAAAGCCAGCAGATAGATAGACAGATAACCTTTATACATACACTAAAATACAGCTCAAACTCAAGGTCCCGAACTTAATTACATGTCTTAAACAAAGAAAACTGAATTGATTATTAAAGAGTTGCCTTTCTGTAATAGATTACCTAGATGTTTTATTGCAACTTTAACTTCAGTGTACTACAAGATTATGTCTAAAATGTGTTGTCATTTATCAAGCGGTCAGTAGTCAAAACTGTTCTAACAAATATAATTATTAATGATGGCTCAGCCCTTTTTGAACTCATTTAATGCTAGGTACCTAGTAGACAGTAATTATTTAAGTAGGTAGGTACATATGAAGTTATGTTATGATTTAACTATACTCTTCAAACCTGGCCACTTGTCTATGTGTCCAAATTCAGATCAAGAGATTTGTATTACCTAGTAATTAGTACATTATGTGAGCGTGATCCGAAGAGAGAGAGTAAACTTACTTAAGGTCGTCAGTCCAGCGGGTTGGAGGTCGTCCCACACTGCGCTTGCTGATACGCGGTCTCCACTTCAGAACACGTCTGCCCCATCGGTTCTGCGGCAGACGTGGCCTGCCCACTGCCAGTACAGATTTCTAATTCGTTGGGCTATGTCAGTCACTCTGGTCATCCAACGGATTTCGTTGTTACGGATTTTGTCCCTCAGAGTTACCCAACATAGCCCGCTAAGCGACTTTGAACTTGTGGACAAGGCCAACTGTCAGTGTCCACGTTTCAGCACCATACGTCATCACAGGTAGGACACATTCATTAAAGACTTTCGTCTTTAGGCTTTGGGGTATCGACGAATTGAAGACTTGACGCAATTTTCCAAATGCTGCCCAGCCCAGCTTATTTTTCTGTCAGCTTCCTTGTCGAAGTTGTTTCTACAAAGTTGTATTACGTACAATAATATATACCTAATAATCAGTAAAACTTCAGTTTTCTAGTTAAAACTAAAGCGATTGTTCCGTTTGTTTCAGTCTCAACTCTCAGTTTCAGTTATGATAAAAGGTTATGTTGGTTTCGTTGGTTTGTTTTGATTTATTTTTTTACTGACAATGACAGAGTAACAGACTAGAAAGCGGTAACTTTTTTTTTAATCTGATGAAAATTTGGCTCTGGACACAAGTTTCTTGAGGTTTTTAGTGATCTTAGACAAATTACCATAGACACACACACCATAGACTAAGTGGTGGACTGTCACTTGTTTGTCATTGTCACGCTGTCAATCTGTCATTGTCAATCTGTCAAAAACGTCAATAAACGAAATAATAAATGCCAAACTCAACAAAATGGCAGCGTATATCTGTCCCCCTTTTTTGCGAACGTGTAAGAGAGACAAATTGTGGCGAGAGTTGGACCATCACGTTTACTATTTCTTTTACTCGATGAGTCCAATACTGACTGTTATGGCCAACTCATACTGCCGGACAATACGTAAACATTGACCGTGAGGAGTAAACGAAACGATAAACGATAAATGCATTGTTCAATCTTGTACTAACTGTACTGATCTCGCTCTTATAATTTACGTAAATTCGTATAATAAGTTCGGACAACAATCTAATTATTATAATGACCTCTTTAACATATCCCGTTGGACCGAAATTGGAGCGAGCTTTTGTGATCATGTCTCTAATGTAAAGCTGCGTCTATACTAGCAGGCTCCTGGCGTCGACTATGACTATGCCGTGTTCATCGAGACGACCTAATAGGGTAGTGAGAAACCACACGTCATTGGTCGCAGGCAACGCACATAAGGGCACGTTTACGTTGCAATCAAAATGTCAGTTTCGGGAATTTTTGCACATTTTTATCAAACGATTGGGCGAAAATTCACTTTTCGTGAAAATTAAAATATCGCAGCTACAGATCTTGGCCATAATCACTAAATGAATTAATGTAATAATATTGTTAATGCAAAAATTGAAATTATTTTACGTGAAATATCACCTGTGAAATCATTGTGAAGAAAAATAATTTCATTCATTCGTGATCAACCCATTATCGGGCCCACTAATGAGAACGGGTCCCCTCTCAGAGTGAGAAAGGATTAGTCCACACTCTGCTACTGCCAATGTGGATTGGCAGACTTCACACTCCTTTGAGAACAAAAGCAAGTCTCAGGCATGCAGGTTTGTTTCCTCACGATGTTTTCCTTCACCTTTAAAGCAGCGATAATTATAGCCGTGGTTAAGACATCCGCCCTCTTTTCAGAAGGTCGAGGGTTCTATTCCGGGCACACATCTTTAACGGTGAATTTCACCAAATGAAAATTATTCAATACTAAGTATAGCCTACATCTGATTCATACAATATTGTGGCCAGCTGGATTTTTGCCGCTGTGGTATCGTCACAGTGAACTAGCATGAGAAAACTCTCAGTTTAATCCTGAAATCTGTCAAATAAGTAATAGGCTAGAGGTGCCGTGAAATCCAAAAAACCTGGTCGTATGTCCTATCCATAGAGCAGAAACAAAGAGGAGATGTTGTATTAAGATTTCCCTATGAAATATCGAGTGACATTTTGCGGGGTGAGGGGTTGTGGAACGCCGCCCACTTCTCAATTTTCCATCTGCGGGTTAGTAGCAAAACTACTCGCTTAGCGACCTAACATCGATATATTGATGTCACTACATAGTTCAGCTATCTCACACTAGATGTCAATAAGTGTAGAAACAATTTAATAATTACGTATAAAATTACTTACAAATGAAATGTGATACCATTCATAGCATCAGAACGTCTGTCTGAATAACTTTGACACGATAAAACACAACACTTCATCCTTTTGTTCTTAAAAACGCGAAAACACACCGATAATACGAGTCTCAATATATGTGAACCTGACGAACGCAGACAGCATACTAACTAAGGCCCCGCCCACAGTGATGACGTCAGGACCTAGTTGAAAATCACAGTGCACAGTTGCTTAGGCCAACTCCTCTTTGTTTCTGCTCTATGGTCCTATCTACCGTCAAATGTGTAGGTGAAAGCCTCGACGTTTTGTTGACATGTCTGATGTCTCCTAACTGTCGTGAACTGTGGCATCATTGTAACACGTCTGAACGGGTCCTTATGCCCTCGGCTTCCAGTGGGGACGCGGCCTAATGGACTTACGCGGCGCGGCGGCGGGTTAACTGTGCTTTTAGAATAAACACATTATTATGGCCGCCAGGCTTTATGAAGTTACGAGTGCTAAACGAACTTTATTCTGTGCTGGCACTTGGTAACTAATGTTATACAATTAGAGTAATCTGATACTCTGTAATGCTCTCGCAACGTACTTAGGTAATTCAGCGGGTGGGTAGGTACCCATCTTGTTTATTTTTATTTTTATTATTCCTATATACAAGTTCACACCTGGTGGTACCTACCTATAGTACACGACAGGTCGAGATGGCAATTGGGGTATGAGGCGTGGGGACGTCCCGCACACCCGCACAACCCGTGCGCTAACGCGGGTGACGTATGGGTATGCGGGGCGTCCCCCTGTGTCATACCCCGATAGCAAAATATGCATACCCGAAAAATCCGAAAACCATGAATTTGTGGTTGCATCATTAAAAAAAAAGTAAAATGTGTTCATGAAAAAATAATTAGTAAGTAGGTACCTACCTATTGTCAAATTTTCAAAATAAGATAACTAGGTAGGTATACCAAGTGGATTCTTATTTATTTTATGCATACCTAATAGTTTTTGATTTACTTATCGTGCAAAATGTCGAAAAAAATACCCGAGTACGGAACCCTCGGTGCGCGAGTCTGACTCGCACTTGGCCGGTTTTTGTATCTATGTACCTATTATTATGATTGTATATATCGGTATAATGACAGTTGTACATGTACATGAATATTTGAGAGAGTTTGGGTATACGGCACGGCGGCCGGCGTCCGAATCTCATCAAATATTGACGGCGCTGAAAGCCTCCCCGTTAGGTGGGTTAGTACCCACCTGCAGTGCCCAATGGACACTGGACAGACTTACTAAGCGCATATTAGATGAGGCCACGCCTAGTTTCAATTAACTGACCCTCGATGAAAATTTCATTTATACCTAGATTTCAGCCTTAGATGACTTCATCTAAGGCTGAAATCTAGGTATACCTAGATACCTACTTTGACTTTGTTCAGACTCAAGTTTCAGAAAAGCCCTAGCAAGATTTCAGCCTACGGTACAACGCAAAAGTTATAGTTAAATCGATACAAAAATGAATCTAAATAAAAATATTATTTGCATTTCTTAGGAGAAAAACTAAAAACGGTCAAGTGCGAGTCGAGCTCGGGCTGCATCTCATGAACCGTATTTAGCACAGATAGGTAGAGTCGAAAAATTTTCACAGAACGTGTAGGTATATTATATTGCCGTTATTCCAACAAATAATAAAAAATAAAAAAATGGCCGCCATGCTAATTAAAAAGAGTTAAAAAGTGTTATTTCGTATCCGATGGTACGGAACCGTTCGTGTGCTAGTCCGACTCGCACTTGACCGGTTTTATGTTTAGTGCCAGTTATACCAATTTTTGGATCTATAAGATAAAATCTGAGGCAGGATTATCGGAGCATTCCGGTTTTGATAACGTTGGTAGGTACTTTGATTTTTGATTTCTGTACCAGTTCAGTTTCCTCTGTACCAGTTCAGTTTCCTCTGTACCAGTTCAGTTTCCTCTGTACCTATCAAGATTAATTTATCAATCCTGTACGCAATTAGTATTTTATCTCGTAATAAATTAAGATTTATGATACACTCTCATTAAATAGTCCCATTTTATTTATTGTAGGCACTTTATCACAGTTTTACCTTTAGCGTTATAATATTAGTAAGATAGTTAAAAACTCTTTTATTATGTAAATCTGTAGTCCTATTACAGACAAGTCTAAAAAAATCTCGAATCTTAAACAAACAAGTCTTTGTAACTGTGAGTTTGCACCAAAAACATTAAACAACGACACCTGTAATGCCATTTTAATGATGTAAATTCTGTATTTATATATATCTAGGTACTGTGGAAAATCAAAAATAATAAATTACTTAGAATAATGAACATAATATAAACTAAATAGGTACATGAAAGAGATTTTACCTTGCTGACAAACATTATTAAATTTGGTTTTCGTTAAATCTTTGACCCGCTCTCCTATAAGTAGAGTTATCAAAAAAAAAATTTTAAATTTTAAAACCCCCACACAAAACCTCTAAAAAGTAAAAAATTATATATATTAGCCCTTCAAGTTGATTATAAATACTTAGTAAAATTTATATCCAAGCGCTTGTCCCGTCCGTCGGGGGCGGAAGTCTATGTCATAATTAGCTATAGGTATACCTGATTTCAGTCTAATCCGTCTAGTAGTTTCAGGTGTGCGTTGATAGATCAGTCAGTCAGTCAGCATTTCTTATTACCTATATATTTAGATATATGTATTGACATATATTAATTCGTATGGACAGGGTTATTGAACAAATGAAATGGCACCGACTCATTGCTTATGCAACAATGCAACCTCAGTGACGTCTGGATTTCAAACGGGTCGTTCATTTGTATATAAGAGGTGGCGCTGATTTATTTGGTTTCTAAACCGTGAAAAATTTTGTTCGCTTGACCATATCTTGTCATTTATATCGATGGATAGGTATATGGGTTAGTTTCATCTGGGATTACATCATCACACAAGCGAATCAGATGGTAGGTACTCGAGCGCAAACTTGTCAAAGATAAAAGAAACACTCGTACAAACGGTATTATTCAAACGTATCAGATACTTAATGATATCTGTCGGTTTTATAAAGCTCTTCAAACGACGCCGCAATTAAAGCCATCAGGATCGGACGTTAATTAGCAGAAAACACGAAAAATCATTTACACTAGATGCTAATCAATTGTAGATGTTATCGGCACTGAGCAAATGTAATGTTATGCCGACTACACGGGCGAGTTAACAATTCTACATCTTATTTCTTCAAATCTTATCGATAGCCGCGTCTTATCATCAAAATGTACCTACCTAGTACCAACACTACATTATAATATTACTGAATACGAATCAGTACCCTTATTATAAATGCGAAAGTGTGTTAGTTTATTGGTTTGTTGGTTTGTCCTTCAATCACGTCATACCGGAGCAACGGATTGACGTGGTTTTTTCATGGATATAGATAAAGACCTGGAGAAAGACATAGAATACTTTTTATCCCGGAAAATCTACGAGTTCCAACAGGATTTTGAAAAACCTAAATCCACGTGGATAAAGTCGTGGGCATCAGCTAGCTTCTTATACTTAAGTGTGAAAGTTAAAAACATGTAATCGTGAATCGATAACATAACAGGTCTTGTTATCTATTAAAGTACTTATACTTACAAATTTATAGCAGTATTATTATTTATATAAGAGGAAATACCAAATAGAACGTGTAAAACATTTTTTTTACAATAATCGCGTAAATTATTAAGATATTATCGTCTTATACAATCAATAAAGTCAGTCCTAGGTACACACTGCCCCACTCTCATGTAGAATAATTCAAGTAAATAAATATAAAGTAAATTTTGAATATATAGTAAAACACTTTTATTAGTCTGTCACACTAACCACCTAAGTACAATTAATAAAAAAACCGACTTCCAAAACCACTACAAAGTAAAAAATAACTTTTGTGCCTACACGTGTATGTATGCAGCATCAGGATTAAGGAGTTGGATCCAGAAATGTTTATGGGTTCACCATGGAAACATACTCTGTTGATTAAAAAATTGCATATGGTCCAGAAGCCTTGAAAATATCGATGTACTTACATACATTAAAAAAACGGGCCAAATTGAGAACCACCTCCTTTTTGGAAGAAAAAGAGATTATATAAATGACAATAATTTGAAAGTCATTGCTTGCAAGACTATGAATGTAAATATTTAACTTATAAATCCTTGGCAATATAGTTAACTTCAATTAGCATGTATTTTAGATTTAAAGCCACTCAGATTGTCAACCCCCTTTATTTGAACGGACAATCCCATCTGCAGTTTTGTCGTATGCAAATATTATTTTCATTTAAAAAATTTCACTCGACGAAAAATATTCAACACTTCAAAACAAATCCGAACAGATCCCATCTCGAATGCAACACGAAATAAAAAGAGCTAACTGGAAAAACGGCAACACAAATAGAAAATAAAAACAAAAAGTTCACGCTTAGATAACCACACGTTTCCACCCTTTGTCCGCGCGCGGTTTTCACCCCATCATATCTAATATACGCCCACATAAAGCATTAATCTGGGCCCCTCTCTTTACCGAGCACTTTTCATTTGACAGATTGGTCTAAATTACTCCGGCTTTTTTATTTAATTTAAGGGGGTAATAGAGACGGTGCGGCAGGAGCCTGAGTGTTTGTTTTGTCGTGAGGTCTTGCTGAGTAGTTTTTATTGGAAGTTTCGTTGACAGAGGCAGTCAAGCGGCCGTGCTTGTTCTTCGGATTGTATGAAATAACATCGTCGTTATTTGATTCGATCTACCCTCCCGTATCATTGCGCTGCTCACGTTCAATCATCTCTCCTAATTCTATTTCTATATCAGTCAAGTCAGTGTCGAGATTTATGTTATGTTCTTAATTAAGACGCAAGTAGATAAAGACGCTTCTTTTATTTTCAACGTAGTTTTGTTCGAATTTTAAACTAAGGATTTTTTAAATCGTCCAATATTTCCAGACTCATTCAGATTTTCTCTTCCAAGCGAGATGTTAAATTGAAGAGCGCAGTACTAGAGAGTAGATATTCTATTGAGTGACAGTAGAGAATAGTAGAGTGGCCGGACTCATAGTATTTTTTTTGCTAAGTATAAGCGAACAAACATTAGCAGTACCAGAGGAACCGCTTTTTGGGATTTATTGATCCGCCCAATTAATAAAATAATAATTTAAAAAAGCTGATAGTCCCAAATCAAAACTTTATATTTCACTACTTATAAGGTCTCATGGTGTTTTCCACTAGGTTCAAAATTGGCATAATTATCGCAGACAAACTACAGCATCCAAGCACAATTATTGGTGTGAGAACGTTTGCGGCTTTTTTATCGGAAAAGCGTTGCAAAAGCTGCGCCGAAGAGTTTTGAGTCACTATTGACAGCTGAGGCCCACTAAGTATGGGCCCACTCTATCAAACATTTTAAATTAACAAGCTTTACAAATTACAAGTGTTAAAATCAATATTGTGGCATTACATTAATAAGATTATGAATTTGATAATGCTATATAATTATTATCTATTCAGATAGGTGCCTAGGCTAGTTTAGCCTGCATATCGGTTTTACATATCGATCTGTAAATGGTAGGAGGGAATTACCTAGAACTAATCTACGAAACAAATTAATACCTAGGTATCTTTAATAGCACTATCGATTATACTATAAATTATAGTAGGGGAATAGACGTGCTTTGTGTATAATTAAGTTCAGTGATAAGTTTTAGAGGCTTAGAATAATACATAATGTATGGAACAAAACCCAAGCCATAAATGGTTCATTATAAATTTAAACAAAAACCGACTGGACTGTCACTTACGATAGTTTAAACGCTATATAAATGGTTCAGTTTATCGATCAACTTTATAAACTACATGCGAGCTATCAGTTCTTCAGAGAATCTGTATTCTGAAACAATGGAGTATCGACTTATCATGTGAGCCTTATGTTTGAAATATTGACATTACCTATATGAAATATTTTTTCTTAAATTAGATACGTGATGTACCTATTTTAATGCAGAATGGGTACATACCACGATTAATTTGATGTTTTTATTTGTCGATATTTCAACCCAATTGCACGGGTCGTGGTCACGACGGGACTTTGGGGAATCGGGTTGAAATATCGACAAATAAAAACATCAAATTAATCGTGGTATGTACCCGTTATCTACATTAAAATATGTCATTTAACCACGAAATAAGCTTAAATCCTTCGTGATGTAACTAGTATCTAATTAACAAACCAGAATAATGAGGGGGGCTAAAACAGCGCGAAATATTTCGTTTAAATCATTGACTTTATATTATATTACTTCGTATGGACAGTATGGCATCGACTCAGTGGTGCTTTAGCACCAATGCAACCTTTTGCAAATGCAAATGCAAAATTTTGTTCGCTTGACCATATCTTGTCATTTATATCGATGGTGTAAATAGACACACTGCATGCTAGGCCAGAACTTGGCCTGATGCACTCCGTGCGTCCGATTGAAAATGAGAAAAATCTACGTTTTAAACTTTCCTTGTTCCTAGTCCAGGGCTAAGTATTTATTATTTTCACATACTTACCTAATATTAAATAGTTTTATGTTATATATCTACCTATTTACGTGGATTTAGATTTCCAAAAACGCTAAAGGAACTCTAATTTCCGGGATGAAAAATAGTGTATTTAATTCTCAAAAAAAATTAAAAAATTTCCTGAAAAAGAATCGACTGTTAGGCGGTACGAAGTTCGCCGGGGCAGCTAGTTTTAAATAATAATAATCATGCAAAATATCACTTCTATCCGTTTGCTCCGAACGGTGTGATTGAATAACAAACCAATCTAAAGCATATCTACTAGCGCATTTATAATATTAGTAAGAGTAGAATATTATTAAGTTCAGTTTCGGTTTTTCAGTTTGTTACAACCGTCCCATTATAATCACTATCTACTATGATTGTATTCACAGTTAAACGATAATCAACTTTATGATTTAGGATTAAAGACGATAGTTGCGTGCAGCAATCGTCACCATAGCTTATCGGCGCAATTGACAACGGAATCACAGATACGTCTATGTATAAATATATACTTATGTATACCACAACCTGTAATAACATAGTGGTATGTCGCTGATATTACTAATTACAGATATACACGCCACGGACAGCTTAAACCACATTAAAGTCATCATATAAAATACATGATACATCTATAGTGTATGTACATTGTACATACAGGGTGTAACCAGAACGCTGGCAAAAACGAAGACAGGTGATATCCCATACTTCCCATACTAATGTTATAAATGCGAAAGTGTGTCTGTCTGTCTGTCTCTCTGCTAGCCTTTCGCGGCTCATCCGTTCAACCGATTTTGACGAAATTAGGTACAGAGAGAGCTTACATCCCGGGGACGGACATAGTCTACTTTTTATCCCGGAAAATCAAAGAGATCCCATGGAATTTTAAAAAACCTAAATCCACGCGGATGAAGTCGCGGGCATCATCTAGTTACTGATAATTACTGATATTATGATTCCACAAAAAACACGCGAAAAAATGTACAAAAATCCTATAATTTTCTAAAAGTTTACGATATATTGCAAATAAAACATCTAACTGACGCTAGAGGTCAACGAACGTTGCGTAAATAGGCCACTCAGAGTCAATGCTGCGTCGTAAACGAAGCATTGACCCGAGTTTTGCACGCTATACATTACGGGTGTGAAAAATACTATATCACTAAACTACAAAATGGGGCAAATGGTATTGAGTTGTGTTTAGGTAGAATAACAATAACGCTAAGTTTTTGCAAGCGTTCTGGTTACACCCTGTATAGTATACCTACCTACACCGTTATTACGATATAGGTGACCGCAAGTATGTGTTAAGTAATAAGTACTAGATAGAGTTCATTTGTCATCGATAGAATTGGTCTAGTTTTTACGGCTTGACTGGTATTCTAGCTGCATTATTATACAAAGGTATTTGATATTCATACTAATCATCGATGTATAATGATCATCGATACTAATCATCGATGTTTTGACGACCTCTCTGGCGCAGTGGTGAGCGCTGTGGTCTTAATAGTAGGAGGTCCCGGGTTCGATTCCTGGCAGGGGTTTGGAATTTTATAATTTCTAAATTTCTGGTCTGGTCTGGTGGGAGGCTTCGGCCGTGGCTAGTTACCACCCTACCGGCAAAGCCGTGCCGCCAAGCGATTTAGCGTTCCGGTACGATGGGTTTAATAAAAACTGCCATACCCCTTCCAGGTTAGCCCGCTATCATCTTAGACTGCATCATCACTTACCACCAGGTGAGATTGCAGTCAAGGGCTAACTTGTATCTGAATAAAAAAATAAAAAAAAAATGATACTAATATTACGAATGGGAAAATGTGTCTGTCTACGCACAACAGACGGAAACGTTTAAGTGCGGAAACCAGCCCAGAATGAAGAAGAAGAATGTGTCTGTCTGTCTGTCTGCTAGCTTTTCACTATCTTGACAATAAAAGAGAGAATAAAATAATAATATATGCAAGCTTTATAACAACTAAAATGAAAACTGATCTCAAAACAGAACACGGCTGGCACGACAAGGATAGAGGATTTACAACGACAAAAAAATGACTCGGGCATTTCCTCTGGTACCTATTCTTTGTTTAAACAAAACAAGTTGACGTCCTTAACCGAAGCATTAGACGCTCAAGTGGGCCCGTGTGTGCACACTAACTTATGCTATTATTTCTGAGATATTTGACCGAATCTTTTGACGACCACTCCATTCCTTTTCATGTTCCCGCCCAAAGTTTAAGTATATCTTGAATAAATAGATAGCTATATTTTTGTTTGCCATATTGAATAAGAGTGAGTGGAGCGTCGAAAGGCCGTGGTGGAGATTGTTTGTCTTTCTACTTGTCTCGTTGGGTTTCACTTTCTTCACACTGTTTTTCGAAAAGGTACTCGGCTTTGACCATGTTTATCTAGGATGGTTTCGCTGATTGAGACTGAACGTCTCGTACATATTTTAAAGTTGACAGTTACCAGTAAGTTTTAGGCTTTTAGCTTTAGGTATAAGTCCCGCAAAAAAAAATGGCGGCTACGAGCATTAGCAATTTGCGGGACTTATAAGTAAGGAAAACCGGCGATAGCCTAGTGGTGGAGGCCTTGGGTTCGAACTTCAATGCACGCCTCTCCAACTTTTCGGACTTAACATTTTCAGGAATTAAAATCTGTTGGTTTAACGGTGAAGAGAATCATCGTGTACAAACCTGAGGTGGTTTTTTTTGAAAACTTTAAAATTAGATAGGGTCACAAACCAACAAAAAAATATTAGTGGTATGTAGACGTTTTGAGACTAAATAATATGAAGTTATCTCAGAAGTTTATTTAATCAGACAGTTAACACGACGAAATGAGGACGTTGATGGTATTATTCGGAAAATGCTAATTAATTCACTTCTCGGGCCGGTTAGGTTTAATCGCAGATTAATCTAATGTAAAGCTTTACGCTGGACGTTCTTTGATCTTAATCGGAATTTAATTTTGACTTAATTTACATTTGAGGAGGAACTTTGAGGCGTGAAGTTGGTTTAAATCTATGGTTAATTTGAAGTTCCCCATAGGTCTATGAAATAATTTAAACATTTTAAAATCCGACTACCATTGACTTATATATTACTTTGTAAGGACAGGGTCATTGAACAAGCAAAATGGCACCGACTCATTGGTCCTTAAATGTTTATTTAGCACCAATGCAACCTCAGTGACGTCTGGATTTCAAACGGGTCGTTCATTAGTATCTAAGAGGTGGCGCTGATTAATTTGGTTCCAAAACCGTGAAAAATCTTGTTCGCTTGGACATATCTTGTCATTTATATCGATGCCGACTACGGTTCTAAGATTTCATAACATTATGTTTGTCGGAAGATGTTTCCACGTAAGAATGGCTAACTTTTCGTCCACGTCATTTTTTTAAATACTTTTTCATTTTCCGGAATAAAAAGTCCGTCTGTGAAAGTGAATAGGCATCTTCTAGGCAAGCGCGCTCCATTTAGGCTGCATCATCACATGCCATCAGCTGCGCGATTGCGGGAGAATGACAGCTACAATGTCACGATCGCAATCATCTCTGATTGGTTAACACTCGCTCACTATTGGCTACAATGCATTGTCGCAACAAGAATCGCACAAATTCAGCCAATCAGAACAATTGAGGTTGTAATAATGATTGATGCAGGTTTTAGACAATCGCCCTACTGCAGGTCTGATTGCAGCCAAGCGCTAGTCTACAAATTAAAAAAAAAATATTATTATTAAGTATGGATTAGTGCCTACTGATTTTATTTGTTATAGTGATTCGATACAATATTATTATTTACCTATCTTACTTTTTGTTTAACCCGGCGGTGTGCACACGCCTTTAAACCATCTAGACTGGAAATTAGCTCCTAATGCTTCACTGGTGTTTAGTATTCGATCAAAATCGATTCGAAATCGACTTCGAGGAAATAATCGGATCGTTTTATAATAAAATTCGAATGATTGATTTCTAAACTAGCTTAATTCGTATAATTTTTGGGAACATGCGAATCTCACATTATAGAGTCCCGAACTAGGTCATTTTAGACCCGTGTTTTCACTTTGGACTTGACAGCTCTTTGGGGTAGATTATTATAGATATTATTCTAGCTGATTCGCATCGGCTTCACGCCGGCTTCGCACGGGTGGCCTTAGGTTTGATTCATAGAGACACCTCTATCTCCACAATGTACTGCACTTTTTATAAAAAAAAAACTGGCCAAGTGCGAGTCAGACTCACGCACCGAGGTTTCCGTATTTTTTATGATACCCCACTTATATATATATATATATATATATATATATATATATAGTAATTAGCTTACTTTGAAAATTGAAAATATTAATTATTTGTTCATGAACACATTTTAATTTTTTTTTGTGATGTAACCACAAAACGGTTTTCTGAAAATATCCCTTTACTTGTGCTATAAGATCTACAGCCTGCCAAATTTCACGATTCTAGGTCAACGGGTAGTACCTTATAGGTTTTCTTGACAGACACGACAGACAACGAAGTGATCCTATAAGGATTTCTTTTTTCCTTTTGAGGTACCTACGGAACTTCATAAGTAGGTAAGTAGGTACAAAGAGATCAATCATCATCACCAGCAACAGCCCAGTACTGGCTCACTACTGAGTCACAGTTGGTCACCTGAGAAAATTTGGCCATAGTCTACCATGCTAGCCAAGTGCGGATTGGCAGACTATACCTCCACTCCTTTGAGATCATTATGGAGAACTCTCATGCATGCAGGTTTCCTCACAACGTTTACTTCACCGTTAAAGCAAGTCATATCCCTCATAGAGCTGTCAAACTAATCACAACTTTGATCAAGCGAGGGCAAATTAAATTTTAACACCTGTGGTTAACAAGGTGTTTGTCCGTGACTCGACGTTTTGTTATATTTATTTTATATTTTTTATTTTATTTTTACTTTTTGCTTCTATGTAGAATGTGGCGAGTTTGGCCGGTTTTTTTTTTGGTGATGGAACCACAAATTCACGGTTGTCGTATTTTTCTTTTACTTTATGATACCCCACTTATATATATATATATATATATATATATATATATATATATATATACTAGTATTTTGCTCGCTGCTCGAGCTGCTAAAGCAGCTCTCGAGGTCTATAATGGCCATTTTGAACAATTTAAAAAAAAGTCATACAAAAATAAATTCCGCCATTTTGAATTATTTTTCCACCCATCGAGTAGACCTTCGGATCCTGATCATCTCTTGCCAAGAAACCACTCTTCCATCTTTCATACCCTCCGAGATGGACGCGGATGAAATTTGTATGGCGGCCATCTTTTTTTCGGAATTTAAAAAAAAAATTCAAATTTTTGGCAATTGGACGAGGTTTCGAATGACATTTGGTCGAGCACCTCCCACCTATCTTCAATACCTTGAGCGTGCCCTTCACCCGTCTCCGAAATCCTCAATCATCAGCTCTCTCCATATTTTTCTCTGAACAATTTTTTGTCTTCTATATGAAACCATAAGTGAAAAAAAAAGTTTCATACAAAATTTTACAGGAGGAAATTTTTTGAAAATCTCGGCCACCATCTTGTTTTCCCAATTTTTTTCACATTTTCTAAAAATCGTTTGTTAATATTTAAAATAACTGCAAGTTGTAACAAAATCGGTTAGAAAACAAAAAAGTTACAAAAGTCAGGTCGGCCGCCATCTTGTTTTTCTGAAATGTCATAATTTTTCCCTACTCGAATCCCACTTCTGAACATATCTCCCATACATTATTATATCATTTTCTATCTCTTTCTAGGAGAACAATTATGTCAATCAGTGAGTCAGTGAGTGAGTGGTAATTGAGCTATATATAGTATAATAACTAGTATTTTGCTCGCTGCTCGAGCTGCTAAAGCAGCTCTCGAGGTCTATAATGTCCATTTTGAATAATAAAAAATTTTGTATGAAAAAAAAAATTCCGCCATTTTGAATTTTTTTTCCATCCATCGAGTAGACCTTCGGATCCTGATCATCTCTTGCCAAGAAACCACTCTTCCATCTTTCATACCCTCCGAGATGGACGCCGACGAAATTTGTATGGCGGCCATCTTTTTTTTCGGAATTTTAAATTTTTTTCCAAATTTTTG
Organism: Maniola hyperantus; assembly: GCF_902806685.2. NCBI lineage: Eukaryota > Metazoa > Arthropoda > Insecta > Lepidoptera > Nymphalidae > Maniola > Maniola hyperantus. Next base: position 16,832,991 of record NC_048564.1, on the reverse strand, counting down.
GCAATTGGATGAGGTTTCGAATGACATTTGCTCGTGCACCTCCCATCTATCTTCAATACCTTGAGCGTGCCCTTCACCCGTCTCCGAAATCCTCAATCATCAGCTCCCTCCATATATTGCCCTTAAGAAATCTTGGTCTTCTATATGAAACCATAAGTAAAAAAAAAAAGTTTCATACAAAATTTTACAGGAGGGAATTTTTTGAAAATCTCGGCCGCCATCTTGTTTTTTCAATTTTTTACACTTTTCCTAAAAATCGTTTGCTAATATCTAAAACAACTGCAAGTTTAAACAAAATCGGTTGGAAAACAAAAAAGTTACAAAAGTCAGGTCGGCCGCCATCTTGTTTTTCTGAAATGTCATAATTTTTCCTTACTCGAATCCCACTTCTGAACATATCTCCCATACATTATTATATCATTTTCTATCTCTTTCTAGGAGAACAATTATGTCAATCAGTGAGTGAGTGGTAATTGAGCTATATATAGTATAACTAGTATTTTGCTCGCTGCTCGAGCTGCTAAAGCAGCTCTCGAGGTCTATAATCGCCATTTTGAACAATTTAAAAAAAGTCATACATTTTGTATGAAAAAAAAAATTCCGCCATTTTGAATTTTTTTTCCATCCATCGAGTAGACCTTTAGATCCTGATCATCTTTTGCCACGAAACCACTCTTCCATCTTTTATACCCTCCGAGATGGACGCCGATGAAATTTGTATGGCGGCCATCTTTTTTTCGGAATTTTGAATTTTTTTCCAAATTTTTGGCAATTGGATGAGGTTTCGAATGACATTTGGTCGAGCACCTCCCACCTATCATCGATACCTTGAGCGTGCCCTTCACCCGTCTCCGAAATCCTCAATCATCAGCTCCCTCCATATGTTGCCCTAAAGGAATCTTTGTCTTCTATATGAAACCGTGATTGAAAAAAAAAAGTTTCATACAAAATTTTACAGGAGAAATTTTTTTGAAAATCTTGGCCGCCATCTTGTTTTTTCCATTTTTTTTTCACTTTTTCTAAAAATCGTTTACTAATATCTTCAATTGTTGCAAGTTGTAACAAAATCGGTTGGAAAACAAAAAAGTTACAAAAGTCAGGTCGGCCGCCATCTTGTTTTTCTGAAATGTCATAATTTTTCCCTACTCGAATCCCACTTCTGAACATATCTCCCATACATTATTATATCATTTTCTGTCTCTTTCTAGGAGAACAATTATGTCAATGAGTGAGTCAGTGAGTGGTAATTGAGCTATATATAGTATAACTAGTATTTTGCTCGCTGCTCGAGCTGCTAAAGCAGCTCTCGAGGTCTATAATGGCCATTTTGAACAATTTAAAAAAAGTCATACATTTTCTATGAAAAAAAATATTCCGCCATTTTGAATTTTTTTTCAAGTCATCGAATAGACCTTTGGATCCTGATCATCTTTTGCCAAGAAACCACTCTTCCATCTTTCATACCCTCCGAGATGGACGCGGATGAAATTTGTATGGCGGCCATCTTTTTTTCGGAATTTCAAAAAAAAAAAATCAAATTTTTGGCAATTGGATGAGGTTTCGAATGACATTTGGTCGAGCACCTCCCACCTATCTTCGATACCTCAAGCGTGCCCTTCACCCGTCTCCGAAATCCTCAATCATCAGCTCCCTCCATATGTTGCCCTAAAGGAATCTTTGTCTTCTATATGAAACCACAAGTGAAAAAAAAAAGTTTCATACAAAATTTTACAGGAGGGAATTTTTTGAAAATCTCGGCCGCCATCTTGTTTTTCCAATTTTTTTTACATTTTCTAAAAATCGTTTACTAACATCTACAAGAGCTGCAAGTTGTAACAAAATCGGTTGGAAAACAAAAAAGTTACAAAAGTCAGGTCGGCCGCCATCTTGTTTTTCTGAAATGTCATAATTTTTCCCTACTCGAATCCCACTCCTGAACATATCTTCCATACATTATTATATCATTTTCTGTCTCTTTCTAGGAGAACAATTATGTCAATGGGTGAGTCATCGGAAAAAAAAATCCGCCATTTTGAATTTTTTTCAAGTCATCAAATAGACCTTTGGATCCTGATCATCTTTTTGCCAAGAAACCACTCTTCCATCTTTCATACCCTCCGAGATGGACGCCGATGAAATTTGTATGGCGGCCATCTTTTTTTTCACAATTTGAATTTTTTTGAAATTTTTGGCAATTGGATGAGGTTTCGAATGACATTTGGTCGAGCACCTCCCACCTATCTTCAATACCTTGAGCGTGCCCTTCACCCGTCTCCGAAATCCTCAATCATCAGCTCCCTCCATATGTTGCCCTAAAGGAATCATTGTCTTCTATATGAAACCATAAGTGAAAAAAAAAAGTTTCATACAAAATTTTACAGGAGGGAATTTTTTGAAAATCTCGGCCGCCATCTTGTTTTTCCAATTTTTTTTACATTTTTCTAAAAATCGTTTACTAATATCTACAATAGCATGCAAGTTTAAACAAAATCGGTTGGAAAACAAAAAAGTTACAAAAGTCAGGTCGGCCGCCATCTTGTTTTTCTGAAATGTCATAATTTTTCCCTACTCGAATCCCACTTCTGAACATATCTCCCATACATTATTATATCATTTTCTATCTCTTTCTAGGAGAACAATTATGTCAATCAGTGAGTGGTAATTGAGCTATATATAGTATAACTAGTATTTTGCTCGCTGCTCGAGCTGCTAAAGCAGCTCTCGAGGTCTATAATGGCCATTTTGAACAATTTAAAAAAAGTCATACAAAAATAAATTCCGCCATTTTGAATTTTTTTTCAAGTCATCGAATAGACCTTTAGATCCTGATCATCTTTTACCAAGAAACCACTCTTCCATCTTTCATACCCTCCGAGATGGACGCCGATGAAATTTGTATGGCGGCCATCTTTTTTTCGGAATTAAAAAAAAAAATTCAAATTTTTGGCAATTGGATGAGGTTTCGAATGACATTTGGTCGAGCACCTCCCACCTATCTTCAATACCTTAAGCGTGCCCTTCACCCGCCTCCGAAATCCTCAATCATCAGCTCCCTCCATGTGTTGCCCTAAAGAAATCTTTGTCTTCTATACGAAAATATTAGTGAAAAAAAAAAGTTTCATACAAAATTTCACAGGAGGAAATTTTTTGAAAATCTCGGCCGCCATCTTGTTTTTCCAATTTTTTTCACTTTTTCTAAAAATCGTTTGCTAATATTTAAAATAACTGCAAGTTGTAACAAAATCGGTTGGAAAACAAAAAAGTTACAAAAGTCAGGTCGGCCGCCATCTTGTTTTTCTGAAATGTCATAATTTTTCCCTACTCGAATCCCACTTCTGAACATATCTCCCATACATTATTATATCATTTTCTATCTCTTTCTAGGAGAACAATTATGTCATGAGTCAGTCAGTGAGTGAGTGAGTGGTAATTGAGCTATAATAGTATAATAACTAGTAT